>NC_046364.1:17695834-17755056 GCF_011125445.2 Fundulus heteroclitus | reverse complement strand
GGGGCAGAATACTTTCCTCCTTAGTTCTTTCGGCATTTCTATAAAGTCTGCATGCAGGCATGGTGAGGTTTTCTCATTTGATCAGCAAAAGGTCATATGTCAAACCTGACATGCCAGCAGGTCCAGTAACAGGAAAGTTCGGGTGAGGGCGTTTCAAATAAAACTGGGAACGTTTGGTTTTGAACAGCTGTTCCCCACTGTCGTGATTATTAAGTTGTTTTGTCCCAAACCTAATTATTAAAACGATTCTGTGTGTGCATATTTCCAGAGTCATTATTTACCACCAGCTCAGTGACTCTGTAGATGTAGACCTTCCTTTCTCCAGTCCTGCGCTGAAGAACATCGGGGGCTGCCACAAGAAGGTTGTCGGTTATGCCGTCTCCATCGATGTCCACAGGTGCAATCTTCTCACTGCCGTAGTAGAGCCAATCTGGAACAAAAAAGCATAAATGCATGCAAATACAAGCTTAGCGCCTTATGTTATGTACACCAGTAACCAATTGAACTTTTTCACATTTCTTTTTGGCATTGAACATTTTTGGAATTCTGTTGCAGACCAAAAACAACAAAGCACCTGACTGCAGCTGAAGAAATGCTTGCAATTACAGAGGCAAGTAGTTTGGGATATCAGCTTTGTACATCTACAGATTCTGACATTTTTGTTCATTCTTCTTTTCAAAATAGTTTAAGCTCAGTCAGATTAGATGGAGATTTTTTTGTAAACGTAGTTTTTCACCTCTTGCCACGAGTTCCTAATTGGATTTAAACTCTGTTAGACTGGGGCATTCTAACACAATTATGTTAAAAATATAAAAATACGATTTTCTCCTAACTGTTCCTTTAACTCTGGCTGTAAATTTTAGCGACATTGCAAACCTCTTAAAGGTTTCCTTCTAGGGTTGTCCTGTTTTTAAACTTCATCCATCTTCCCATGAAATCAGCGCCCTTCTCCAGAAGAAAAAGCATGCCCACAGCATAATGTTTGCCTCTTACGGGCTCTGCTGTGGGATGGTTGCTTTCAGGGGCATGTGCAGTGTTAGGTTTCCCCACACATTTGTTTTGTAAGTAGGCATCAAGGTTCAGTTTAGTCTCATCTGACCAGATCCTACCCCTCCACATTTTTTTGCTGTGTAAATCGCTTACTTCAAAAAGGGCCTCTTTCATCAATGACTTCCTTGTTGCCACTCTTCCATAAGGGCCAGATTGAGGAGCAAACAACAAATTAAGTCTTAATAAAATATCACAGCATCTGAGTTGTTGATCTTTGCAGCTGCTCCAGAGTTACCTTGTGCCTCTTGTTGCCTCTCTAAAGCTGTCATTGCTTGTCAGGTCTGTTTAGACACACATGTCTTGGTAGGTTTGCAGGCAGATAAAGTTTCCATTTATCGTTTAAAGCTGGGTGTCATGTTGAGTTTTCTTTTTAAAGGACCCAGTGCAGAGACAGACTGTGGAAATGAGCTTCTTTAATGATGAAATCGAGAAAAATAACAAAGGGGAATAGCAGAAAGAGCAGGTCATGGGACAAAGGCAAAGTAACGGACAGTTTAAAAGAAGAATCCACTGAGGAACAGGAAAAAAACAGGACCTTACTGAGGCATGGATGGAAAATGACAAAGTAACCAGGAAGATACATTTTTCCCTTTATAGTGCCACAGAGGGGGAGTCTGTCTTATGTTTAATCCATCCCTTAGGGAGCAGTGGGCTGCCACATGGAGTGGCGCCCGGGGACCAATCTGGGGCCAAGGGTCTTGCTTAGGGACACAATGGCTGCATGCGGGGACCGAACCAGGTTCTTGCAACCTTCACAAAACACTCATACCCCAAATGAGACAATCAGTAGAGATGTGCAACAGATATCAGCAGGGGAGATGAGGGAGGGAGCTTCAAAACAAAGGGAGCTGAACTAAGACTCACAAGGAATTACAAACCAAACACTGAAACTACGAGACAAATTTAAAATGCACAGAGCACAAGAATAAACTAAGAAACGAAACACTAAGGAATGAACTAATATGGCAGCACCTTACTAACAATAATTAACAAAGAGAAATAAACTGTATATAAGGAATAAGAACAAAAAAACAAACAGGAAATGATCAAAATACAAATACAAATAAAAACCTAAACACTCAACAATCATGACACTGGGCTATTGTTTTATAACCTAACTCTCCACTTTCTCCCTGGCCTGTCAAGTGTATTTCTTGTTTTTTGTGATGGTGCTTTTTTTATTGATTTAATTTCGTTAACCAGACAGGAAATATTCAGAACAACCCCTTATTTCCAACTGAAGCCTGGCACTAATGTCCATTAATGTTCTCTAACAAACATCTGGGGCCTTCAAAGAGCAGATGGATTATTTATGAGATTAAATCACAAAAAGATGGATTCAGTTTCTTAATCTATTTTTAAGAATTAAGGTTGCGCTGCATTTTATTTAGAGTTGAGAGTGAAGGGAGGGCTGTATAGAAATGTGCCACATTTTTTAAATTCTTGTTCTTTTTTTAAATAAATGTATCCTTTTCCTTTCTGTTCTCCACTATGGACTACTATGTGTTGGTTTAATCATCCAAAATCCCAATAGATACAGTATATTTTTGGTGTAAAGTGAAAAATTGTCACAAGGTACTGTATTCAAATGCTAAACGCTGAACCGCATGTTATTTATGTAATAATTTGCGGATGAGCTGGACTGTTTTTTGAGCTAGAATATAGTAAACAGGGGTGACGTAAGACAAGTCACAGCAAGCTGCTGATGCTTACGCTTTTTAGCTTTTAAAAGTTTTACAAGTGTCAGAATCAGACACTGGAACAAAGGGAGCATCGTATGTTTCTATTGAAACCGATTTGAAACATCTGGCTATGAAATTCTAAAAAAAGTTAGTTGTTCAAAGGCTGTAAGATAAAGGAAAAGTTCAGCAAAAAAAAGCAAAACTGCTGCTTTCAATAACTTGTTTTTGACAAAGTAAAATGTGAACAAATGCGAGATCACTCCAGGCTTGAAGCATGTGTAGAGTTCCCAGGTAAGAGCAATTAACTCATAAACTGTCACTTGAAAGAATAATACTGGATTTAAACTGGGTTTTCTGCAGACAATGAGATTCAACCTCAAGGTAATATGTGCAACTGTCAAAGAGTCCCAATCAGAGGTGGGTAGAGCAGCCAAAGTAAGAGTAGCACTACTTCAGTATATTTTTACTCAAGTAAAAGTAAAAAGTTGTCAGCCAAGAAGTTACTAAAGTAAGATTAAAAAAAGTATTCAGTAAGAATGCTACAAAAGTACTGAATAACTAAACATAAAAGCTGATGATTTAATATTTAAAAACTGATGTAATCGGACAGACAAAAATATAAGGTTACGTGCAAATTCTGGTATATTAAAGACAAAATATAAACTAAAGATAAACATAACACTTTTCTAAGTAAATTTTTGACATTAAAGTTGAAAGCAATACTTACAGCAGTTAATGTATATTTAGCATGTTAGAACAGTGCAAAGTACTTATATCTACTATTTACTGTATGTACATTTGACCTCCAAATGGCTCAGTAAGATCAGCAGATAAAAATTATATAAAAATAACAAAGCTCTTGTATAAATAAGAAGTATCATTTTAACAAACTCTAGGTTTATGTCTTTCTGGTGCATTTTCGGTTAAAACTAGTTTGCTTTTTATTCACGAAGTTACTCACAGTAGGTAGAGTAGTCAGAAATTGTACTCAAGTAAGTGTAGAGATACCTTAGTAATAATATTACTTAAGTAAAAGTAAAAAGTACAGTGCCGTAAAGCTACTCCTAAAAGTACATTTTGCTCAAAAAGTTATGCAAATAAATGTAACTGAGTAAATGTAACTATTTACTCACCTCTGGTCCCAATGATAATTGCCACATATGTACTTTTGTAGTTTTGACTGCAGTAGTGGACCACAGTAATTTACTGAGCTCCAATTGCAAACTTAAATTTCCTTCTTTCCCTCTTTAATTGCCATTTGTTTAACTTGTACTGAATACATGGATGAAAAAGTGACAATTTATATATAACAATAATTACAAAATAATTTCAATACTTTCCAAATAATAAAAAGATGTTGTTTGTATCAAAATTCTGAAACCAGAAAGAGCGATTCAGCCTCAAATGTGGCAAAACCTGTCTAACTTGTAAACGTGTCGTGAGATGTCCTATGATGGTAGTACTGTAAATAACTTTACAAATTGATAACTTTTTATAAATCTACTAATTTGAAAACAGATTTTTTTGTATAAATTTTTAACATGAATACAGCTTATAAAGGGGGAAAATCTGCACATTGAAGGAAAATGGAATAAAATGCGGTTGGTCAGTTGGTAAAGTGGTTCCCGCCGCTGTACCTGGTGGCCCTTCAGTGAGTGCAGGATGGTGAGGTTCCCCGCGTTCGTCAGAGTGAAGATAATGACTTTGCCAGTGTGGTTGAATCGTGGAGCTCCTGCTACAAACAAGCGACCATTTCTGGACGACACCACAGATGTCACAGTATACCCTGAGGATGTAAAATAACAACACACATATTTAGGTCTATGGTCAAATATCTGCTGTTTTAAAAATTGCAAGCTCAATCAATTAATGTAGCAATAGTTAAAAAAAATAAACTTGCATTATTTCAGTTTTAACTCTGAAAGCAGTGTCACCATCAGCCAAGGAAATCTCAAAGTTTGAAATTTGCCAACCAGGAGCTGTAATGACACAGATTGTGCTTTTCTGGTTTCCCACCTTTCCTTTCTGTCTTTAATTTCTTTCATTTTCTTATTTCAAAACCCACAAGATAACATGTAATTTATTCCGTCCTCCCATAATTTCAGCCCCTGGAGGACATTCTGAACACTTTCTCTCCAGAACTAATAAACTCAGAAACACCTTCTTTCCAAGAGCTGTGAGGGCTATCGCCCCCTGCTGAGAAGTTTCTGGTCCATCAAGTATAACAATCACACTACTGTTATTGTCTATTTGCACGCATATATTCTCAGGAAAATCCATTTGCACATTTCTGTAAATGAAAAATTACCTCATTACCACATTAGTTGAGATTCATGAAGGAGGGTTGAATCTGTGTAACATGGCTCATTTCGCTCGCAAAGAGACTAATATTGATGTAATGTAATTTGTTGGAGCAGCAGCTTATCTACAACTCTGTCCTAGGATGTCCCATGGACCCAGTGTAGTTGGTGGGAAACAGAAAGACTCTGGCAAAATGAATATTAATGTTTGCGTGTCTCCCACCCCATGCATGAAGCTGTTACAGAGCTGAAGGAAGCTCCTTCAGGGACAGACTGCTGCATCCTAGATGCTCAATGGAGCGTTATTGCAGATCTTTCCTCCCTTTAACATCACTGCTTCCAAGAAGTTTTATAAGTGTTTACACTTATAAACACTGCTGTTTTAGGGTAGTTTTTTTATATGTTTATAAAAATTCTGTTGCCGTTTTTCATGCATAAATATTGGTGGTGTCCCAGTACCCAAATGCTCTCTTGTTTGGCAAATTTAGATACAAACCAGTCAAGGAAACAGCAGATGTCTGTGGTGTTAAAATGAGATAAAGATGCATATGCAAAAAGGAAGCAACAGATGGGTAGACTTTTTAAAGGAGGGCTGTAGGTTGGTTAAATGGTGTTAAATCACAATTCTTCCTCCCAGGCAACCACAAATGGCTCCAGTAAAAAAGTGAACAAAAATGAAGGTGGAGAACTGTGGGAGGTCTACTTTTCCTGCATGTCACACTGCTTTTGGCCATTTTTCTTGATTTTCCATTTTTCTTGATTTATTCTTCTGTTTTGTTACTTTTTTTTTTTAACTCACCCAGGTATGCGCCATGGTTTTTAAGCTCTTCAGGAAACTCCTGCATGTAGGACGATTTTGGAGGGATCACCTTTCCCTGTCGTGTTTCCTTCAGCACTGCTCCGTTCCAGTCATAAGCACCGACCGCACCCACCAAAATCCCATCCTAAACACAGCAAATGGTATACTAATTACTGTGTGTCATTACATTTAAAAATCATAAAACATCTCACACACTAACCACACTTCTGGAGCGTAGCAAGGATCTGATTTATTACGTGTTACTCAACTTGTTTTGTAAAGGCAAGAACAAAAACATATGAAATGGCTGAATAACTTTATACATTCTTAAAGAAAACATTCTTCTTGTTCTTGTTAGTAGCCTAGCTGCGCTTTTCTAAGTTTTCTTATAGAAACCTTCGGACATAATAAATTACAGAGATTGAGGTCAAACTCAAGCACTTTATCAGTGTCATCTGCGGTGCAGATAGAAGAGAGCATGAGACTTGTCGTTTGAGTTTAATGTCATGGAAGAGGATACATTTATATTTGCTGAAATGTAGTTAACATTTGGGATGTGAGTGTTAGAGAAGGAAAAGTGGTAAATCCACGACCAGGGAACAAGGTTGGTACAAAAAGCCCCAGAGATTATGGGAAGGAAATGCTTGATTTTCAGGCAGTTGATAATGTGGAGAATATGTAAGGGATAATGCCCAATGAGGTGACCGTTATCAGAAAATAATGGATGACGCTGAGGCGTAAACCATCCCAAGTGAGACATAACTGTCTACATGTTGGTTTGTTTCCTAAAATTATTTTATTACATTCCTGGCCTCAGCAAGAGCTCACATAATGATGTTTTTGTTTATTCCTTTGGATACTTTATGATCACACACTGATTGATAAACTCATTTTACAGCCACAAAATGTGCTCAACCTGGCAGTAATCCCAACCGCAGCAGCTAAGAAAGCATTGAAATGAACCAGAATCTCCTGCTAAACTCTTGATCTGTTTACTCTTTAACTTAACTCTCAAGAAGGGAAAGTGACCAGCGAATGTTGTAAACAGCAGCAGAGTTAGGAGAAGGGTTTTCTATGTTCCATGGTTCACCATACTTTGTATGTCTGATACAATAATTATAGGGTTTCAGTGCATAATGACATCAGTTTTTTTTTCTCCTTTGTACACCAAACCGTCGACAATGCCCAGTCCAGCATTTGTGCGGGAGGACTTGTGACTTCCTCCTGAAATGTGGAACTGCGTGCTCACCACACTTGCACTACGTCACTCTCTAACAGCACAGTTATGTCAATGTGGTTGTCGGCTTTGGACAAAATGCTCCCTCAATAGCAAATGGTTGAAATCCCAGATGAGATCAACCTCAAGTGACCTGTTTCTGCCACAGTTGCATGTATGGGCATGTGCCCCGCTTGGTAGGAAGGCCAGCTGTATGGTTTTACATACATACTCATCATTAGATGATGAAAATACAGCAAGTGCTTCATACTCACTCCACAAACAAATAATGTATCCTTTAGAAATTACCAAAAGGATTATGTTTGTGGCAAAGCAGGAGCTTTATTACTATTTTTCCTTATTCGTTAAAGGAAAACGCTGTGAGAAACGTCTGGCTGTATGTAGATGCTTGAAACATCTGCAAAGTATATGACATAAGCCTCATTCAAAGTTGACACTAATTACACTCAGTAAAACCATCTGGGCCCCGAGGACTGGTTTTCTCTTTTAAACATTCTTTCCAAAACGTTATCCGACTTTCAATACTCAGGCTGGTGTTGGTGAGAATCTCTGGAATCTGGCCTTGTGGACACAATTTCTAGTCACTCCTGCCACCCAGCTGCAAATGATCCTATGTCTCTTTTTTGTATAAGCTAGATATATGTATTTTTCCCCGAACAAAATCCATAGGGAAATAGTCTCGAGTAACCAAAGCAGTTGCATTTGGATATATGTCTAGAAGGAGAAGAGGGAAAATCAGAATGAAGAGCAGGTACTGTAGAGGAAACGTATCTTTCTTCTTCTTCCAGCTGTGCCACACTAAAAGCTAGCACACCTGCAACCCTTCGCTCTTAGATACTTAAAAACGAGCAAAAACTTCTAGGAAATTTAAAGAAAAACAGGTCACTCTGTGGCAAAACCGTCTCATTCCAGTTGTGATTTCCTGGTATGTTTCCCTCGGGAATACAAAGCGTCCCATTTCTCATTACTGCGCAATTGAAGTGGAAAAAGTCTGTCTGGCTGTCAGTGGATCCTAAATCAGCGTGGACCCTAACATCTGGAGCCATGCGGCTTCTCAGACGGGGATACAAGTGATAAATGACCCATTGTGGGGAGGGGTTACAAAGCAGCAGAAATTGAGACGACGACGTGTTGTTGTTACACGTTGACAGATGGCGCGAGGCAGCGGGGTAGCTTCAGTCGGACTCACCTCCACGTTGTGCGCCGAAAAACCTGCCTGAGACATCTGGAGACCAAACGCCGTGCCATTCTTACTGGTTCCTGCGTAAACAAGACTGTGTAAACAAGAAGTGTTCTGAAGCACCGCTGCCACAGAAAACCTGATTTTTAAGGCGTAATTGTTTTCTAAAAACAACAGCATCAGTGTCTTGTAGTGTTTTACAGCATGCATTTCAATTTCAAGACAATTTGTGTTGACAAAGCAAGTGGTTTTGATATTGACAACATTAAACTTTATAAGAAAACAAAAAGCTTTTCATTCTCAGTGTCAGACGTTAATTTATCCATTTCTTTGTTTTAAATTATTTGGAATCACCTAATTTATTTCTCATTATTTCAATTTGCTAGATGCCAGAATAATGAACTACATACTTTAAGGATTTCTTTTACTTTCTACGAATTCACAGGTTTGCAAACATTTTCTTAGTGTTTATTTGCAATTGCCTTGTAAACTCTATGATTTGAATTTAATGTTTTGGGGATCCTTCCACAGGCTTCTCACAATTATTTGCATTTTAAAGGTCGCTATGATACATTGAACTTTTATTTTTAGTCAGTAACCATTTGTAAGATCCATTTCTGCCAAAGCTTTAAAATTCCTGGCTGATGTCTTGAGTTGATGCTTCAGTATTTCCACATAATGTTCTTTCCTCATGATGTCGCCAATTTCGTGACATGCAACAATCCTTCCTGAAACAAAACACCCCCACCACATGATAATGCCAATTCTCTTTCTGGTACAGTATTTAGCAGGTTTTTTTTTAGAGTTTCCCATGTCACACAACAATGCTAGTGTTGGAGGTGTTGCCCTAAAATATATTGACTTGTATGCTTCCAAATATATGAAATATTGTGAATTAACCAGTCAGAAGCTTCCAAAGCCATCTCAGCCAAATCGTTATCTCAGCTTTGATACACTAGTATCCTCCTCTATGTAAATTTCAGCATTTATCATAAACAAATCTCTGTTTTGTCTGGCATTTAGAAAACAGAAATTATTTAGGTCATCCTAACTGACCTAAATCGGGAAGCTGGTATCTGCTTTTGAATTTTTTTCTTCTTTCCCATTAACTGTAATGGATTTGATCTCAACGTCTGCATTTAAAATAAGTATTCTACCAACCTTCAAGGCTGAAGATCCGTTCCCCAAGAGCATCGACAATATCTTTTAGAGCTGACTCGTCTGTCACATTAAAGAAGTGCTTATCATCGGGGTCGCTGGCGATGTACTTGATTTCATTAAGGAAGGCCTCAGGATTGATTCCTCTGCGGTTGTAGTAGCCAAGCACCTTTAAATGTAATATTTAACAAACTGTCACTGTTTAGGTTTATGTTTTCTGTCATATTTACAGATTTGATAAAAAAAATAAAACTTCCTCTCTACTTGGCTTTAACCTAAAGAGTTTATTAGCATTTGAAATGATTTAAATCTAACCTCAAGGGGAGACAAAATAGACACTACAAAGTCCAGCAGGGCTATTTCTTAAACAAGGATAAAGTAAAACTGGGGGAAAAAAAACCAAAATGCATAGAAAATATTTTTAACTGTACAAAAAAAAAAAAATCCTAATACCTTTATTAATTTTGAACTGGAACATAGACTGGCTGGGTGTAAAAATAATTTGAAATCTGAGTTCTAACTCAAAATTGAAATGAAACAATATCTGTCGAGGTACACTGTAGCCACATAGTCTGACGTACTTCAAAAGGATTACCTATATAAAATATTATAAGAGGCAGAAAGTCTCCCTCAGTTCCAATACCAGTGCCAGTTAAAGTCACTCTTTCCAGCAGATCTTCAGCCAGTTGACTTGTTCTTGCTCAGATGGTGACAGAAAACTAAGCCATATTAAAACAAATTGTAAAAAAAGAAAATTGCCCCTCCAGCAGTGTCACAAACCACAAAATGATGTGGTTTCAGGGAGATCATTTACACCTTTAACTATATTTCCACAGGATTATGGTTTGGGCTTCTGAGAGACCTTTGAATGGTATTATGTGAGATTTTAGCCAGGAAAAAGGTGCATTCCAAATAAATCATGCAAATCATAGGCTTAGCAGACTCACAGCAATGGCATAACGGGTGATGCCATCCTTCTCACTGTCCTCGATGACTTGCTTGAGATCCGCGCTGTCGTGAGACTCTCCATCAGTTATAACAATCATTACCTTCTTGGCACCCCGTCGACCTCCTTGTTTGAAAGCTTGTGAGCTGTGAGGAAGATAAATCTTGTGCTTTTAGTCAGACAAAATTCCCAAAAAGAACTAGCCGAGTAGATCTGCTCATCTGCGTGCATGGAGCTGCTGTACCGAGCCGTGCTAATGCCAAGAGCTGTGTTGGTCTCCTCTCCACCCCGCTGATCGATACTGCGTGCTCTATTTACCACCTCCTCCACAGACTTGTAATCGCTGAGTTTAAATTCATGCACCACCTTCTCGCCATACTGGACGACTCCAACCTGCCAAAAAATAAGCAAGTTAAAAAACACAACTGAGAGAGGGTTAACTCAGGCTGACATAATTCAAATTCAGATTGGTATCGAGCCCTAAAAAACAAGTTAAAATGAAACTACAAAATATCATGAAAACATAGACCTTAATTAAATATTTATATGGGATCATCATTAAGCATATTTTAATATAAGACAGGGATAAACTAATTTCAGTATTCAGATGAAAAGATATTGATCAATGTTTCAAATAAAAACATTTATTGAGGAAAACTAATCTATCCAACCCAACCTGGCCAATAGGCTCCCCTTTCAAATCATGGATTTACTATGATTCCCCATAATTCTCAAAAGGCTGAGTCCAAGTCACTAGCCAGTTAATCACTTAACTACAGTATAATCTGTGTGATGACATGAAATAGGCTAAAAGATCCAGTATTCTCTGATTTAAAATCATTCAAGAAGTCACTCACATCTATCAGTCAGGAAATAGTTACAAAGGCATCTGTAAGGCCTTGGGACAACAGTGAGAGGGATCATCCATAAATGGAGAAAGCATAGAACAGTGTAAACATGGTACAGTCCAAACGTGCATCAGGGGCTCATCCAGGATGTCTCAGTAAGAAAGAGACGGGTGAAAAAACGGCAACCATGTCAGAGTTCGGAGGTGAAACACACTCCAAGGGAAATCCTTGTGCAAACCGTATAAATAACTCACATCTAAATAAAAAAAGAGGTTTCAGAGTGGGCTAGTCAATGCCCAGACTGTGGGATGACCTGTTCATGCTCCACAGTGCAGCTTTAAGCCTTCAAGTTTAAAATGAAGAGCGCGCCAACATTCCTCCTCAGTGACGTAAAGGACACGTCGCCAGCTACAATGATCGCAAACACCTGATCGTTGCCGCCAAGCGTGGCCGAGCTGGTTCTTAGGTCTAGGAGGAAACTGTTTTTTGTTTGGATAGATTTTTCTTTTCCCAATAATACATGAAATATCCATTTAAATGCTATATTTTGCATAAACTCTTCTCATCTGAAACATGCACATGATGCAAAAGCAGGAGCAAAAACAGAAAATCTATAAGGGGCAAATACTTTTTCATAACACTGTACAACTTACAAAATAGACTTCTACTTTAATGCGCTGTAAGCTTTCTCTTCTAAATGAACACTAATCTGTCTTGTTGCCTGTTAATGCCAACCTGTATTTGTCCCGGTCCAACATGGAACTTCTGAAGAATATTTACGAGAAAATCCCGCACTTCATACCAGGGATAGATGGAGTTGGAGCCATCGAGAACAATTACGATGTCCATAAAGGTTTCACATCCTAAACATAAAAAAAGAAAAGAAACACGTGTTCGTGTATGCAAAGACAACCCCCTGCTGTGATTTAGAGGCATCAGCGGATCTTTGTCAAACACAAGAGATGTTTAAAAACTTACTCTGAAAGGCAGGGATAATTGTTCTGGAAAACTTGAAGCCTGCGTTAACTTTGGAGCATATTCCTGTGCTGTAGTAAGAGCTGCCACACTCATACGACCATAATGGCCCACAAGCCTGAAATGAAGAAAGAAAGTGTTTATACAAGCAACAACTAAGTATATTCTGTAAGACGAAGCTCGGCAGTATAACCGTATAATCAAAAGGCAATTTTGTTTCCCCCGTTTTTTTTTTATCTTAACAACTGCACTCTCCATAAATATGTTTCAAAGAAGCATGGCCTCTTTTCATGTCCTACTCACCACAAAGCTCCTGTCTACAGGGTTAGACACCAGCGTCATTCCCAGCCTCATCTTGTCCTTTCGTTCTGATACGTTGGTCAGAGATATCTTTCCTTGAATGAAAAGGAAATTCGCTGAGAGGATCTCAGATGCATGCATGCAAACAGAGGCTCTCCACCATCTGGGCCTGTGGGTTGTTATTGCTGTCTGGCCAGGCAACGCAGTGTCCACATCTTCAGATCTAAATGTTTACTCTTCTAAACTTCAAGTGATTATCCAACCAACATAATCTGTGCAACCCGTATTAACAGACATGCAGACATGCAGTAAAAGTGTGGTAAAATACACACATGGAGGTGTACATAAATCATTAAACGGGGGAATGACTGGTACGGAACACCCCCACTCCTGTTCACAGATTTCACTATGACTCATACTCATATACAATGCTGGTATGTGGCTTTTTTTGTAGTATTTAGAAGAAATTTTTGAATTTATTATTTACAAGGAAAATAAAAAAAAGTATTAATTCTGCATTAGGGGATGACTGTGAATCAGGAACAAGTGATGGTGGCTAGTTATGGTGTTAAAATTTCCTCCAAGGGCCAAATCGGATTTGGATAAGAAATCAAACCAAACTGTTTCGTTTCCAAGTTGGAAAACCAGGGAGACTTTCTAATTGACAGCTGGCTAAATGCCAGTGGCAATATAAGAACTAAACATATACAACTTGGTCCAAAACAGACAGATCAGTAGGTTTATATTATTTTTGAGTCAAGATAAACACACAAACTCATGCACATATTTTCTGCCACTTTCACAGTGGATAAATTATGATTAAAATCTGTCGAAACAACTTAATTTCATAGACATGTTCTGGCATTTAAGGAAGTGGCCGGCGTGGAATTGACTGGAGATGCAGTTTGATTTAAACCAAACATTTTTGCAACAATGAAACCATCAGAAAAGGGTAAATGCTGCATGCAGTGTGTCATGTAGGACATCGGTAACGGCAGTGCTGTGATCTGGTATACTATACCTAAATTGAGCTTTGAGCAACTGTTGCCGTTGGTTCGTTTGCTCAGTGCGCATTTATATACGTCCCCTGTTTGGTAAGGCCCAGTCATTTCATATGGTGCGCCCACTAATAACCTGCAAAAACAGAGAATTAACATGTTAGGAATGCCTTTAGAGTTTGTAAACAGTACAGGAGAAAATCTCTCATTCTCTTTTTCACCGAGCACAACTTTTGAGCTACAACAGCTCTGTCAGGGAATATGACTAACTATTAAATTCAATGACCCACACCAAACAGCTAGGTCGACTCAGAAGATTTTAAACCTCTCTTATTTCCAAGGAAGTGACTTTGTTTATTTATTTACACTGAGCAGCAGCAGTCTCATATTCATGAACTTTTCCACAGAGTCACACCCAGAAGCCGGTTGGTGCAGTCGGTAATTTCTACTTATCTACACTAAAGGAAACTCTTTGAAAAATCTCATGAAGAATTAAAGGTCGATGCAAATCTTTTCCAAATCACATTCAGGAAGATACGTATATGCATGAGAGAGGCATTAGTGTCGGTACATGAATGAGTTGTGATTGTTTTTCACCGTAATCGAGTAATGGGCTATACAGATTAGGTCTTTGCTATTCCTTGGCAGAGGCGAACAGACAGTAACATAAATAAATATAGAGATGAAAACAAAATCAAGTGATCACTTGGTGTAATTTCTTTCCTGATTTGCATGAATGTCATCACAAAATGTCTGTCTATTGTAAATATGAACTTTGGCAAGACAAGTAAATGGATAGATATTAAATGACTGTATATAGGCTAATCAGGCATAATATTATGACACTCTGAAAGCGTTTGCTGCCAAAACATCCTAATCCCTTCAAGACATAGATCCAAGTAGGTCTGAGTAGATCATTTATGTCCTGCAAGTTGCAATGTTGTCCCCCCATGGGTAGGACTTGTTTGTCTCAGAAGTGCTGGATGGGATTGAGACTTGGGGAATTTCGAGGCATCTCCACACCTCGGACTCATTGTTGCGCTCCTCAAGTCATCCTTCAACTCTTTTTGCATTGTTTGCATAGATTGCATCAATGCTTAGGGGGCTGGTATGTTAAAGTAACATCCAACCACATGGGCTAACCCTAATCCCCAAGGTGCATCAATGACCCTTAGCTGGCCATCAAACTGAACTGAACTTTTTGGGAGGGTTGATGTTGCAAATCTTCAGGCTTCGGGTATCTCATCCTGTCTTTGCCCCACCACTTAACAGGTTGAGGATTTAAACCTACCTGACATAGAGGACATTCTGTGTCAGCCTGGGCAATTTTAAATCTTCCTCGGTTTCTCTTTCCTGTGGCGTCTGTCAGTGATCAGTTCTGGGGCCTCAGCTTTTTTCAATATATATGGTTTCCATGGGCTCCCTTTTTAGGAAGCACAAATGTACCTTTCATTTTTATGCTGATCACTGCTGTTTATTTTCCCCTTTAATAACACGACTTCCACTCTAAGCTGAGTGCCTTGAATAAGTAAGAGCCTGGAAGACTCTTCACTTTCATAATTTTTTATGACAGAAAGACAGTGGGGTGTCAGAGGGGTGTCAGTGTATCTGCTTGCCCATCTGGCTCAGAACATAAAGCCTCCTTTCACCGTCCTTGGGGTGAAAATGGACAGTGATTTTAATCTTGACAGGCAGATCAGTTCTGTGGTGAAATCCATTTTTTTTATCAACTGAGACAAATGGCTAAAGAGAAACAGGTTCTTTTAAGGCAGGGCTGTGAAACACTAAGCCCTGTGTTTATCACAACAATTACTGTAACTCAAATGCTGTAACTCCCTTTACTATGGTGTCTCCCGGACATCCCTGCCATGTCTCCAGCTGGAGCTGAAACTTGCAGTTTCACATCTTTTTTAAAGTGGAACACAAAAGAGAGAGGATATTACTTCTGTTTTAGGTTCACTGCACTGGCTGCCTGTTCATTACTAGGTCGATTATAGGATTCTTGTATTTGTTTTTAAATCTTTAAACTCTGTAAAAAAATCAGAACGGTAAAGTTCAATTACATTGCCCATCCCTGTCACTCAGGTCAGCAGACCAGATACATATGGATATGCTGAGGATGTGGCGTAAACTCAGAGGGGACAGAGCTTTTTCTGTGGCATCTCCAAGGCCTTAAACTTCACTGCCAGTGCATATTAGATAGGACTCTTCCCTGTTTATTTTTAAATCTGCTCTGAAACTGTTTTTGCCCCAATTGGCTTTTTCACCAATACAAAAGCTTAATTTATTTGTTCATTTTACTATATCATATCTGTTATGTGTGATCTTGCATTTGCGTTTTAATGCTCTGACGTCATGTCTATTCAGCTCATGCTTATAACTCATTCACAAAGTTCAATATCTCATAGCTCACTTATTTATCTTCTCAGACATTATAGTTCCTGTACACAATTTGCACATCAAACACAACTTTATGTTAAATTTGTTGAGTGTTATGTGACTGACCATTACAAAGAGGAGCGTAATTCTGAAGTGGAAGAAAAATGAAACACAAAAATATTTCAAACATAAACATGTGAACAGAGTGGTGTGAATTTTGGTTCTGAGTCCCTTCTTTGTAGAAACACAAAGGTATGTCCTTAAGAACTTTGCACAAATAGAGACTAAATCAAAAATTATTTTGATGCCTCTAGCAGGCTTTCTACCTGGGTGTCCCTATTTTTAGCTCCATCTCTTTGACTGCCTTAAGTGTGCCTGCTGAAGAAAAGCATCCTCACAGTATTATCTGCCACCACCATGGTTCACCTTCTTCCAAATGGTTGTTGTGTCCCCTTTAAGGGATGTGGGAAGCCATAAAAATAACTTCTGACTTATTCTCTGCAGTTCTTCTTGCAAATCTTGCGTGAAGGAAATATTTGTGAGGTATTAATAGTTGTCCTGTTAACACATGTAATTACATTAGAGTTGTAGATCTTTACAGTTCCTCCAGCTCCTCACCTTGTCTGGCCCAAACATTTAGCTGGATGGGCATAACTGTTGATTTTTAGTTGTGCCATACTCATTAAACATTGAATGATGGATTAAACAGTGCTGTTGTTCAGAGTCAGATGTTCAAAGCTTGGAATATTGTTTTATAACCTATCCCTGCTTCGTCCTTCCAATTATCCATTCTCTACATCCACTTATGGGGGAAACTGGTGCCTGCCTTCAGCGGTCACTGAGAGACAGGCAGTGTACACCCTGGATAGGTTACCATTCCATGACAGGGCAACACAGGGACATATAGGACAGACGACCATGCACTCATACCTAAAGTAATCAATTTACCTAAGAGTCCTGTTCGTGGAGTTTGGAAGGAAGCCAAAGTACCCTGAGAGAAACCGCTCAGGTACAGGGAGATCATGCAAACTCCATGCAGAATGGGCCTGTATTCAAATAGCTTTACATTTCTCCTCAACGTTATCTCTGACTTGTCTGCTGTCTTGTTTGGTCTTCACAATGCTGTTTTTTTTTTTTATTAATGCTCCCTAGAAAACCTCCCCAGCCTTCGAAGAGTTCCTAGATCGATGAGATTAAATCACACACTGGTGGATTTATTTTACTAATTATGTGATTCTGAAAGACAAATGGGTCTCATTATGTTTTAGATTAAATGGACATAATGCAAATGTGCACCACACTTTTCTGATTTGTATTTGAAAAATAAACAAAAACCATACTTTGTCCACCATTTCACAATTACTCTCAACTTTGTACTTTTTTATTAAATAAAGTCTGATGAAATATCACAAACTTTGTTGTTACATTGTCACAAAATATAAATAGAGTTCAAAGGATGTGAATTCTTTTTACAAGACACAGCAACACTGAGCCTTCAATTGAAATTTATAGTCAGTATTTAAAGAAAGATGCAGCAACACAGCAAATCCTAATAAACCCTCTTGTTTAATTTCTACATAAGTACAACCATAAAAGGTAACAGAAAAATAAACTAGTTCTTTACACCATTACATTTATAATTACATTTATATTTGTAAAATATTTTCCAAAAGAAAATTATGTAAAAAAAAATAAAAAATATATAAGGAGTACGAAATATTAAATATTAAACACAAAGTTGTATTATAATCTAACATTAGCAAGTGTGTCACAATCCAGCCCGTTATGTGAATTACAGGAACAAAATGAACTATCTGTATATTATTTTTAAAGTTTTTCTGTTCAAGAAATATCACAACGCAAGCTTGACAAATAGAAAAATGACACGACATCCAATTTTCCAAAAATGTACCGCTTGTCTGAAACAGATCAGGTATGTTATTAACACCAACGTGGCTAAAGTAAAGATCACAGGAAAAGTAGCAGACGCAGGAATCACAGAATGAGGTCAGGGGTACCGTGAAGGAAAAAGGCATTTGACACCACTTCATGGAAAAGACAGACCTCGGCCAGACTCCAATCAGGTCATAGTCTAACAATTGCTGTCAGGGCTTCAGATCCATAGTCACACTCATGAAAAAAACTATAAACATAGGCAAGGACACACAAAGACTTTTCATGGGGGTGGTGGTAGGAGCACTCAGGTGGATTACATCTTGTGGAAATGTACGATGTGACCTGAAGGAACTCAGTGACTATGAGGTAGTGGTTGGCGAGACTGTTGCCAGACAGCACAGGATGGTGGTATATAGAATAACTCTGATGTTGAGGAAGATGAAGAGGACAAAGGCAAAGCAGAGGAAAAAGTGGTGGATGCTGAAAAACAAAGAAAGTTGTGAGGCTTTTAGGAAGAAGTTGGGACAGGCTCTGAGTGGCCAGGAGGTGGTTCGAAATTAACGGATTACTACTGCTAATGCTATCAGGGAGAAAGTTAGGAGAGCACTTGGTATTTCCTCTGGAAGGAAAGTTGACGAGGAGACTAGGTGGTAGAGCCTGGAAGTACAGGAGTGTGTTCAACCAAGAAGAAATAGGAGACTATGAGGACTCAAGAGAGTCACCTGGAGTACAGAGAGATGCAGCGTAAAGTGAAGGTGGAAGTAGCTAAGACCAAACAAAGCGCATACAGGGACTTTAGGATAGGTTGGACAGTATGGAGGGAGTGAACGATGTATACAGGTTGGTGAGGCAGGAGAGATGGGAAGGATATGGTTAGAGTAATTAAGGATCGAGATGGAAATGTACTGACAGGTGCAACAAGGGTAATTGGAAGATGACGGAGTGCCTTGGGGAGATGATAAATGAGGGAAATGAGAGAAAACAAAGAGAAGAAGAAATGTGCTTTGTAGGAAGTAGCAAAGATTAATAAGGATGAAGAGTGGAAATGCTGTTGGTCCTAATGATAAACCTGTGGAGGTTTGGAAGTGTCTAGGAGTGCCAGTGGTAGAGTTTTGGGCTACGTTGTTAAATGAGATCTCAGAGAGCGAGAGGATGCCGGAGGAATGGAGGGGAACTATCCTGGCACCAATTTTCAAAAAGAAGAGAGAAGTGCAGAGTTGTGGCAACTATAGAGAAACGAAGTGTACGAGTCATACAATTAAGTTATGGGAAAGAGTAGTTGTGGCTAGAATTAAGTCATATAAGATTTTATGTGATAAAAGTCTCAGTGAGGATGAAAAGAAAGGTGTACAAAGATGATGGTGAGGCCAGAGATGCTGTATTAAAGCCAATGGCACTGAGGAAGAGACAGGAGGCAGAGCTGGAGATAGCAGAGATGAAGATGGTTCTCTTTGAGAGTGACAAGGAGGGACAGGATCAGGAATTAGTTCATCAGAGGGACAACTCATGTTAGATGTTTTGGAGATAACGCCAAAGAGGCCAGACTGAGATGGTTGGAACATGTACAGAGAAACGAGAATTAGTACATCGGTAGAAAGATGCTGAGACTGGAACTGCCAGGCAGGAGACCTAGAGTAAGACCAAAGAGGAGATTCATGGATGGAGTTAAAGTGGAAGATTCAGAAAATAGAGTTAGATGGAGACAGGCGACTCCTGAAAGGTATCAGCTGAATTCATATATATTTATACATATGAATCTGTCATTATAAACACTTTTTTTTCTGAAAGGCACCAGAGGCTGCAACACCACTAAGCAAGAGCCTTCACACCATGGAGACCAAGGAGCTTTCCAAACAAGCCAGGGACAAAGTTGTTGAGATCTAGGTGGGGCTAAAAAAATCTAAATCTTTCATGTTCCCTCGCAGCACAATCAAATCCATGATCTTCAAATAAAATGTACATAGTACCACAGCAAAGCTTGCAAGACAGGACCACTTGCTAGAACTCACAGACCAAGCAAGGAGGGCATTTATCAGAGAGGCACTAGAGAACAAAGGTAACCCTGAAGGAGCTGCAGAGCTTCACAGCAGAGACTGGACTATCTGTCCACAGGACCACAATAGGCTGTACACTCCATAGAGCTTGACTTTATGGAGGAGTGGCCAGAGAAAATCCATTACTCAGTGTGGAAAATGATAAGATTTGTTTTGAGTTTGTCAAAAGGCACATGGGTGACTCCCCCAATATATGGAGGAAGGTTCTCTGGTTAGATGAGATTAAAATTTAACATTCTGGCCACCAAAGAAAATGTCTGTCTAAAGCAAAGCCAATACATCCCTTCACATCAATAACACCATCCCCACAGTGAAACATGGTGGTGGCAGCATCATGCTATGGGGTTGTTTTTCTGCAGCAGGGACTGGGGAACTGGTCCGAGTTAAGAGACGAATAGATGGTTCTACAAAAAGATATATTCATGAGCAAAACCTGTCAGTCTGCTTGTGAGAAACCGGGATGGAGGTTCAGCTTGCAGCAGGACAAAGCATACTACTAAAGCAACACTCGGGTGGTTTAAGGGAACCACTTAAATATGTTGGAATGGCCTAGTCAAAGTTCAGATCTCTATCCATTGAGGATCTTTGGTTTAACTTGAAGATTGCTGTTCACAACTGAAAACGATTCATCACAGAAGGAGCTGGAGCAGTCTTGCCTGGTGGAATGGAGAAAAATCCCAGAGGGAAGGTGTGGCGAGCTCACAGAGACCAATCCAAAGCCACTTGCAGCTGTAATTGCTGCAAAGGGAGGCTCTAAAAAGTACTCATGTTCTGTAAATGAAAGGGAGCAAACTCTCAGATCATCCATTTTAATTTCAGGTTGTCAGACAACAAAACATGAAAATGTCAAAGGGGAAAGACCTTTGAAAGGCACTTTATGTTACAGAGAGAGAGAGAAAATCCTACAGACAGACAACTCTAGAGCATGTTTAGCACTGCTTTCACCCCTGTGAAGTTAAAGTAAAAGCAAATAAGAAAATTGTTAAACTTTTAAATATTGTACAGTCCTGTGTTAAAATTAATTTTCTTAGGCTTTGAAAGTCAGACTCGGGACAATGAACATGCAGCAAAAGCCCAAATGGATTTGGCTTGTATGACAAGAAAATCCCTATAATGACAAAAGTGTTTGTTCTTCCGTCTAAATAATCTAAGGCAGGTGTTACAATCCATTCCTTGGCCATAGGTGTGCAAAATCAAACACCTGGTCATTTAAACTTGTTTCTACAAACATTTGTGAAGGAATGGGTCGCTGTCAGGACCTCAGTGGATCTCAGCATGGTTCTGTCATAGGATGCAACTCAGCCAAAAAGTGGTAGGCAATGAAACCTGACAGAGCAGGGGCAGCAGACGTTGAGATGCTGCCCCCACAGAGCTGGCCAACTTTCTGCCGAGTCAACCCCTACACACCTCCAAACCTCATGTGGCTATCCGATTAGCTTAAGAACAGTGGGTGAAGAGTAACATGGTATGGGTTTCCATGTCCAAGCAGCTCCATTAAAGCCATACATCACCTAGTGCAATGCACAGCGTCAGATGCAGTGGTGTACAGCAGGCCACCACTGGACCCAGGAGCAGTGGAGGCCCATTCTCTGGAGTGATGAATCATGCTTCTCCATTTGGAAATCTGATGGACGAGTCTGGATTTGGTGGTTGCCAGCAGAACGGTACTTACGGTCCATAAAGGAATAGATGAGAGAGTTTGCTGTGAATGACCTTGACTGGGCTGTCCAGAGTCCTGACCTCAGCCTGTTAGTAGACCTTTGGGATGAATTAGAATAAAGACTGAGAGCTAGGCCTTCTCTGCCAACATCAGTGTTTGACCTCACAAATGCACTTCTGGGACGAATGGTTAGAAATTCCCAGAAACACACTCCAGAACCTTGTGGATAGCCTTCCCAGAAAAGCTGAAGTTGTTGTAGCTGAATAGTGTGAGCCAACATCATATTGAACCCCGTGGATTAAGAATGGGATGTCGCTTAAGTTCATATTCAAGTTAAGGCAGGTGAGCAAATACTTTTGGAAATACAGTGTATGAACAACTGCCGTGAATACCGAAACCTTATTGTAAATATTGACTAAATCTAAGAATTAAGTTTTCTATAGCTCTGTCTACAGGGTTTAAAAGATTTGCTGTGAGCTACTGTGCAGCCGTTTTGTCACATGGACATCAGAGAGTTTTTAGAGACGTAGGTCTGATGTTTTTCAGCAGGGGCCCCCGCACAGAGGCATTTCACAGTGGGAAATTTTCCATGTGAGATGCATTTTTTACAGCCTAAAATACTCTGGAGAGGCATTTAGCCAGATCAAGCAAGACATGGTGAATACTGCACAATGCATTCTTGGGAAATCTGAGTGTTTTGTTTAGGCTGTGGCAAAGTGTAGGATACTGGATAACGCTCCCCTGCTAATAATAAGATTTATGAGAGAAGGATTTTCTTATGCATTAGCAGATTGTTCCACTCGTTTTCTGCAACACTAACTACTAAAAACACCAGAAAAAAATCAGAGGTCTCACACTCTTCTAAAAGTGCTTTATTTTGGTTGTTAAGGAATGCTCCTTATCTATTGGAATGGAATGGGAGCAGGAGGACGTAGACGAATGCATCGTTTTCTGACAGCAAGGTGATGCTTTTTTTTTCTGTGGAGACCCCGTGATTCTCTGAGAAACAGGCATGGAAAGAATGATTGAGTAATATTATGGGTTTTTTCATTTATTTGGATGATTCATGTCTTCAAACAGCTACTTATAGACAATCAAGCTTTGCACCAGAAGCGGAGTTTTTAGTGGATAATTTTGATCTTTCATTTTCAACAGGAGCTTGGTCCAGAACGTATTTCCAAGAGGTTTAGTGTCGGTTAAGATTTCACATATTGCAGCAACAACAAAAGACAAGGGGAAATGTTCAAACAGTCCATCACTTTACATCAAAGAGTGACTCATATTGAAGCATGCGTGAGTGTTATTGTTCCTGAAGCCAACATTTAAAGTCTCACACAATCTGGAAATCATTTCCACACTGTCGATCCAGCAGTGCTCATATTTTCATTGCTATTAATATCGTGGTTATTACCTCAGACATGGGTGCCTCTTATGCTTCTTAAGTTCAGTTCAGGACACATTCACCTCAATGAAAGAAAAAAAGAAAAAAACTTGCTGCCCTTGACTTGAATCTGTTCATTTTGTGGAAATGATCAGGATTTTATCAAGACAACAATTTTATTCCAAAACGTAACTTAACCCGAAGTAAATGCATGAACATTTTCTACCATGGTTACCAAGGAATACAGTATTTTTGGGGTTTGAGGAAGTGCCATCCCCAAGCCCAGGCTGTCATTAATGTGGTAATGTTTTCATACTAGGAGAGAGGAGATGTATACACTGTGAAACCACATCCCCCCCTGTCCCACCCCCCCAGACAAGAGCTTTCTACTTCAATGTCACGCTCGCTCACGACATTCCATCCATCTACATTAACAAGACAACTGTTTTATTTTTTTATTTTGTTAATGCTATCTCATAAATCAAGTGAATTGTAATGGGCACATTATTCTTTTCCGAGATATTTATTTTGCACGTGTAGGAAGTCCAGCAGCATTGCGCATTCAGTGATGGGAAAATAGGACGATGATGCGTTTAAAGGCACAGGCTGGTTACCGTAAACGGTTGTATCCCAGGGAGATATTTAGTTTCAGAGACCTTAGTTTTTTTTTTTTTTTTCAGGATTAACAATTCAAATCATATAATTACAGGCTCATCAGAAGTGTGCCCACTGAAAAAGTATTGCGACATTTTTTCCAAAGGATGAATAAAACTGGCACGTATGTTTATGGTGCCCACTGAGAGAGGATTACTGACCTCATTAATTACTTGTCTTTTATTTTTGGTACAGTCAGCGTGTCAAAAATATTTGGGCAATATTTACTGTTTCCATGATGAACGAACCAACTTTGTATTGCAAACCTGTTGAGAGGCACAGAGGAAAATCTTTGCAGATGCCCTTGGACGGCACCACTAAAAATGTACTGAACTCAGGAAACGGCTTACTTTGACGCCTCAGTTTAACTTGCTTGCCTCATTGAGTCTGCAGCCCTCCCTCACTGACCTTTCGCTGTTTTCTTGAACAGTGGACAATTGAATATCAACGTTTCAATCTGTAATACTCAGACAGGGAACCTGATGTTCGAACCAGACATGAAAGCGAGACAGGAAAATCTATGACAAGAAGTAAGGGTCATTCACAGGCGATGCAGACAAGACCGCTGGCCATCAACTCACTCTAGGCTTACAGACAATCTGGGTACTACCGGCTGAGAGAGGCAGCTTTAAATAGGCACAGGAGAAAAACCATGCAGGTAAATAAGGTCTGTGCAGGTGTAGCTGCTCCACTAATAAGCTGAATGGAGCTCAGCAGACAGTGGGAAACAGCCAGCCAGCCCTACAAACAACAGAAAACAGGCAGGATGCATGACAGTAATCACTTTAATTTTACATCCTATAATGTGCTCCATTCTATTGTGAGACAAATTAAAAGCATGCTCTCTTTCTTTTCAAAGTATTTTTTTATATACACATTTAGTCCCTATAGATTATTTTCCCCACTTTAAAACTCAATAAAATCAATTAGAATGATGCAATTAGAAAATCTTTGTTTGTTGAGAATCGAAGGGAAACAAGATCTAGCACCATCCATGTTTTTTATACCCTCCACATTGTAATTAATAAAATGAGCTAAACCCAGTAAAAAAAAAAAAACAAAAAAAAAAAACATTAATTAAATGAAGGGTGGACTTCAGCTTCTAGCCATCTGTGGAGTCGGAGAGGTTAAACAATTGTCAAAACCAAAGCTGGTAATGCTAGAATATGTTACAGCAACCTCCTAGGTAGAATTAGGATTTATCAAGAGTGAAATTAAGTTAAGGTTTGTTAGAGTCACGTCTTTGCCTGGAGTTCGGAGTGACTTTACATAAGTTCGACAGTGTAACATTTGTAACAGAATCATTGGTTATAATGGTACAGAAAAAAAGGCCTTTGTTGTGATGACCTTCTTCCAGACCCCTCAGGATCACTTACAGTTACACATTTCCACAAAGTTTGGAGGAGCTATGAAATCATCCTAGCTGATTTTAAAGTTTTAATGTCAGTCTGAGTGGATTCTGCTGTTGCTGTGGCCGTTGATTCCTGTCTCTAGATTTATGCTCCAATTTTTGTATTGCACCCGTTCCCAACAATATCATCTGGAGGCACTTTATAAAACAAACAGATTCAGTCTGTACAGACATACTTTTGCCAGCTCTATCCGATCACATAGACATATTTAAATTTGATTACATGTAACCACAATTTAATCTTAGAGTGCTGCTTCAGATCATTGACACAACCGTAGTAACTTGAGTTGGAACGTTGCAAAAAGCTACAAGCATTTCCTCTTTACAGCTGGAATTTACCAGATTGACAGGCTATATTAGATGTGTTTTATTTCCAAAGCAATGATGATGCTGCAGTAGGAAGAGGACTCTCAACATCAGTGGTCTATTTAGATAAACAGCCCAGTTTTGGACTCCACAGTGGAAACAGACACAACAGACGTGGCCAGAACAGAAGGTTGCGGGAAATTAAGTTCTGGAGAGAAAACATATTGGAGCACATAGTCAAAATGCACATAAATTGTGAGGTGAACACAATACCACCCTGCAGCTCATGTGTGACCCCGTAAAGAAATGCTATAGTCAGAAACTCATTAGGTCCTTCTAAAGAATGTGTTTGTTTGCTGTTGAGTCAGAAAGATCACATATAGAGATTTCAGGCCTTTTCAAAATATAGAAATAATATATGTTTGATAAGGTAACTGGAAACTGATACTAAAGTGGTATGTTTCAGCCAAAGCAGCTGCACAACTTCTGCTTCTGCAAATCTAGAGTTTTGTATAATATCCAGTTGGTACACCCATATGTCGTCTCATTTTTATATCCAGTTTAAATAGTGAATATGGCCAGAATCATTTAGACCTGATGACATCACAGTTACATGATGAAAGCAGAGCTTTACTGTTTTAACAGCTTGTTCGGGAGGCGGCAAGAAAGATCTTTTGTAGCCCTGCAAACAAGTCGAGTCGACACAATTCACACAGACTCCCTGTGGTTCCCAGTGATGTCCGGCTAATGAGCAGAGGTCAGGTCTCAGCTGAGCAGACCTTCAATGACATCTTTAAATAAACAGTGGAATAGTGAGTGGGAGGCTTCTGTGGTGCAAGGCTTAAATATGCAGGCTCATGTTTCCCATCAGAGAGAGAGAGAGAGAGAGAGAGAGAGATAGATAGAGAGAGAGAGAGAGAGAGAGAGAGAGAGAGTATTTGACAATGCTAAAATAATATAATGTAGATATGTGAGTAATAGCTCATTGTTGACTCTAGTTCCCTCAGCTTCATAGCTCCATCACCCAAATTATCATATTCAGTTTCAGACGAATGGTACTCAGCTAAACAATGCAAGTTATTGCCATGTGTAATACATTTTTCTATATCAATTAATTAATGAATCAATTAATTAATTTCCATATCTACTTTCCTAACTTGGCCACTGAGGACCTTTTTGAATGCAGCAGCATGCCTGCCTTTCTTTGGGTTCAAGTCAAAATAAACTTTTTATTTTACAGAGTCCGTTTCCAGCTGGGAATTTGCTCCTATCTAAATACGCGGTTGGGTGGTTTTAGTATACAAACAGTTGTGTAAAGGTTGGCCGTAAAACAGCTTGGTACAGATGTTCTCTGCCAATAGTATTAATAATTGTGATTCATCTCAAAGCTCAGCAAAAGCGCGGTTAGAATGTTTTAAAGGCACCACAGGTGACAACGGAGACGTTTGCAGCAAACCTGGAACCAAATGTAGGAAGATTATACTACAACTGCAACTCGAGCAGCTGCTACTCTAGTTACTGAAACAACTAGTGAATATAATTTTAATTAAACTCTTGATAATTAGACTCTTTTGCAAGTCTTTTGAAGGAGTTCTTAATATTCAGATTTGTTCAAAACTCAATATTTTGAGCATTAGCCAAGTTTATAAGCCTATTAGTGTGCTACGCTCATTGTACTGGTGAGATGTTGGGGTGGGGGCTGGTCCCAGGGTTATGAGGGACCCCATGCTGCTCAACACCAGAAAAAAGTCAAGAAGTCGGTCTCTTAAGGCTGGTTTATACAGCAGGATAATTGGCCTCTATTTTCCCCCGATCTCACCCTTCCGTCAGGTCCAGACTATCTTAAGAGATATTTCTGCTGTGTGCTTGGTGTGTTAAGAGCGATCCGGTCTGCTTGATGGAACGTCGGAACCACTCCGACCTCAAATCGGGGGTATTCAACATGTTGGATTGTCTAGGCCCGGTGTTTCCTGAGGACAAATGAGCAGGCGGCCTGTTGAATGTGACGTGCTGCCAATCAGAAAGTGAGGTGAGGGAAAGCCCAAGAGAAAAAATAAATGCGGCTCAACTCCATATCATAGTGCTGCTAACGTCTCCACTCCTTTAACCAACAATGTATTTCTTTTTGTTATGTTTTCTCTGTTAAAAACAGTCCACAAACTATCGGCATTATTCTTCCTCGCCGTTTATGTTTATTTTCTCTGAATTCACGTTTAATCTTTTGGTTTTGCAAGATTTCCCGTGTGTAGGACTCTTGTTTAACATTTAAGATCGCTAATGGACATTCGTCTATTTATTTGAAAGGTGTTTTATATAGTTATGTGTCACCAGTGCAAGCATGAATGAAACTACAGTTTTTAATGCTCATGATGAAGTTGATCTAGGATTAAAGTCTGATATGGAGTCAAACTGTAGTTTGAAAGGAATCATGATGCAGTTTGGCTGTGATTCATCACTTTACTATCTGCTTTACCATTTTTTCTTTTTTTATAGATACCAAAAGTGTGGAAAGTGACGTACGCACGCTTCAGTGCCCATTTTGTGCGTACAAAATCTTTATAAATGAAACCCTGTAATGTGAATTGTTAACAAGTGAAATAGCCAAAAACGTATAAGGGCCCACACTACACATTCCCACCCCGTCTGCAATGTGACACTGGCTCTGTGCCTGGTTGGCACCCCTGTTGTCGATACTTTCTGCTTTGATTCTTTTCAGGATTAACGTTTTTCCTGCTATAAGACTCACAAAAGACAACACATTTTCAGCTTTTTGGCAGAGGCCAAAAGACTCATTTGAAAGAGAAACAGGACTGCAGTACCGTCATCCTTCGCAATTCTTAATATTGGGCAGTAGATATAGTTTTGTATCGACTTATGCCAAACCTACCTGGAATATTTGTTAGCTAAAAGCTTTATCTTCGTCTTATTTGACCAAACAAAACACTTCAACTTAAAAACCAGGAAGTGTTCAGCGACTTCCATGTTTATGTTGGTAATGATAAGAAACATGTTTTTGCATCACTTCTAAGCAACTCAGTAGCATGTAGATAGTGTCTATTGGCTATTATAGAGAGGTTTTATTATAAGATGCCGCTTTTTATTGCAGTTCTAGAACAACTGCACTTTTACCTCCATTACATCCTGCTCATTGTGCATGGTAGCAACATAAACATGGGTTATTATCCAGCTTTGTAACCAGCGGATAAGAGAAATGGGCTACAACATGTTTATACCCAAGAAACAAATTTAGATCCTTGACACCCTGATCAATTTAAATAAATTATAGATTACAAAATGCTTTACTTACTTTTATTTCAAATTCATTTATTATTAAGAATTGATAATGATAAAAAGTATTATTTCTTGATATTGAATCTCCACCCCTGAAAAAAAAAGTAAGTGATGGAGTTTTCAAAAAATAAATTTATGTGAGATTTTTGTCATGATTTAGTATTGTTGTTTGCTTTTCTTTGTACTTTTCTGGACTTTTCCTATCAGCCTGTGACCTCTCAGCCACCAGTCATCATCCAATCAGCTTAATCTCCCTCCAGCCATCACCCTACTCTAGATCAGCTCCACCTGTTGCCACTAATTGGTCAAACTCAGCTCACCTGTGCACCTGCCTACTTATACCTGCGTCAGCCAACTCATCCCTGCCAGAACATCTCTTCTCATCTCGTGCAGTGCGACGTGGTTCGTCTCTACCAGTTCCTGTGTGCTCAGCCAGCTGGACTCTTCTGTTCGCTTCACTGAAGAGAGTTGCCTGTGTCTGCATGCTGCAGTTCTGCCTGTTTCTCCGTGAGTCCCAGCCGCTTGCTCTACCCGTTCTGGTGGTTCCCCGGTCCACATCGCCTGTTCTGGTCTGTTCACTACCTGCATCCTCTGGTCTCCAGCTCATCCCTGCCTGCCTACATCATCTACGATAACTCATCTGTCAAGTCTGTCACTACCCATCCTCACAATAAACCTTTTAAAAACGTAACTCTGTGTCCGGCTGCATATCGGGTTCACCAGCAGTAACCGTTACAATTTCACAACTGCAATAAAAGATGAGCTTACTTTAGTTATTTTTACAAATAATTACCATGCTAGCCAAATGATACAGCTGGCATTGTCCAACACCTTCCAGGTTTTCTTTTCTCAAACCATTCAAAGTCTTCTCTGAAAGGTTTCTTCCTCCAGCTGAGAACCGTCCCACGCTGTGCTGTATATGCTCACAGACGAGCAAACAAACACTGTCTGGTGTGAGTGTGTCTGCAGCTGTTGGTCCATAGAGCAAACCGTCGTTATAAAACCTACAGCATGACAGAGTCGCCAGGTTGAGAAACAGACGGGCTAAAGTGTAACCCAAACAGGATACTCGATACTGTAGATCTCAGTCGGTTAGCTAAGAAGTGGAAAAACACTTAAAATGAGACAGACACTGAAGTCTGCAGACGTATCGACACCTCCTGGTCACTGTATGTGCAACTAGTAGAGGTGCTTGTACAGGGAATAGCAGGAGTCAACCATCAATTTCCACCAGCATATGTGCTGTTTGCACATCCTGTACAGAACTGTTCTTCCAGGGATTAATGTTTCCACTTCATTCTCAGACATTTACATCAGTCTCTGGTGTCCTTCATTCCACATACTTCAGCCTCATCAGACCTCTTTCACTTCTAGTACACATGGTTCGCTCACTATAAAAAGTTGCGTTTTACAGCTTAAAAAAGGCAGTGTTGTATAAATTGAACTGGCAGCTCATGCATTTTTTTACGTTCAATTATTTGTAATTAAGGAGACAGGGTCGTTTTTAATGCCCCGGCTCTCAAACAAAAGTTTACCACTAGAATTCCAATTCAAATGTTAAGATTACCACCGAGTCACAACTAACTTTTTAAAACAAAGAAAGGTCTATTTCATGCCCCAAAACAATCTATTATCTGTAAAGCTTGTCAGATCATAAAGCTCTCAATGAGAGTCTGGCACTGACCTTTCCATGTCGCAGGGTCTGAGGTTAGAATCCACCAGAAATAACAGAAGATCATATTTTATTTCCAGCTTCAGTAGTCTCTCTGTTCTTTGTATGAATGCGGCTTTCTCTCACTTTTCACACGCTCTCTTGCATAAACCAACACGGGCTTCATATTTCAGGTTGCTCAGAGGTCAAGCAGAACAGAAAACTTGCCAAAAGGGACATTAATAAATATTAGCATAAGAAACCAAGTTAAATGTGGACTTTACAACTCCACAAGAACAGAGGTATGAAAACACTGGAATTAAATCACTGCTTTAAGTAAAGAGACAAAATGCCGCATTGCTCAATTGTTTGCTCAGGAGTATTATTGCAACAGTAGCTTAATTAGGAAAAAAATACCATTGTACAATATTATTAGTTTATGTTCAAGTTGTTAGTCAGGAATGTTGCACTTTGCGCTGGAAGAGCTGAACATAGGATTGTCCATTTGAAACTAAAACTATTCACTGCAGGATGTTTCACTTTTTTTGCAACTTTTGCATCTCACTGCTTAAAAAATGTGATTATTGTACACAGTGCCTTGCAAAAGTGTTCATCTTCTATTAACGTCATTTTTTTCATATTAGAACCAATAGTAATCAATGTATTTTGTTGGAATTTAATATGAATTGAGTATGACTGGTGAATGGGCAATCAAACATGGTTTTCAAAGATTTTCCACACAAAAAAACATCTAAAGACGTTGCAAGCATCTGTATTCAGCCCCTTTCACTCCTACATGTTCCTGATGGTGAAAGTGCAACCGATTCCCTTCAGAAGTCACCTTATTAGTTTTTAGAGGTCCGCCATGGTGTAATTCAAGCTCAGTAACAATACAGCTGCGCTTTGAGGGCCTCAGAGGTTTGTCAGAGAACATTAGTGGACAAAAAGCATCGCAAAGATCAAGAAACAAACCAGACGGGTCAGGGAGAAAGTTAAAGAGAAGTGCTTTGGGTCTAAAAAGTTGTCTAAAGCTCTGAATATCTGACTGAGCACTGCTCATCTAAAAACGGAGAATGGCACAACTGCAAAACTACACAACGCCATAAAAATATGGCCAGAGATACAAGGGAAGGGTTTAGATTAGAGACATTTTATTTGTTAGAATGACCCATTCAAAGTCCAGACTGACATCCATCTAAGGATCTGTGCCAAGACTTGAAAACCAATGTCCAACGCTCAGAGTTCAAAGAGACACCCTCTCTATGAAACTGGATCTGAGGTTTGGTCCAAACATGGACACAGAAGCCTTTGAAATCAAAGGTAAAAGAAAGAAAATTACATATGATGGAAGCTGCAGTTTGACAAAAATCCAGCACAATGCTTTCCAACAGACATTTGGAGGATGCCAGAATCTAATTTTGGCCACCACATGGAGCCAGTGGACCTAATAATAACGTGCAACAGGAATCAGCATTGGTTATGAGGCAATGTGATGGATGAGAGGAATTTAGGTCAGGGCTACAGTTTGTGTTGCAATTTCAGGTTAACGGGAGGAAACTATGTGCACCCCAGGAGAGGTACAGTAGCTCACTATCTTTCCAGGAAAGGAGAAGAAATGAGACATCCAGCTGTCCTCCTGCCAAGTCAGACAGTATTTCATTTGCTGCAGCTTGTCAGCATCTGTTTTACAGTCGTACCGTTCTTGATCTCTGAATCCTCGCCAGCTACCATTAAGGTAAATTCAGTATTACAAAAGCTAGGACATCAATCTGCATGAAAGAGATGAAAGCTGGAACCAAACCATACAGGTGAATTGCTATTGCATCACAAGAGCAAGAAATACGCATCCCTAAGGCCCATAAATTTTATCACAGCAGTCAGACTTTCAAAAATGGGGTTGTCAAAAAGAGTAAAATCATTGGACTTATACTGCCCATAGCAATGTCTATGAACCCTTTTATTAATAAATAAGTTTTTTTGCTTGTGTTTTGTTTTGTTGTTTTTTCCTTTCAAGGAACGGTTGATGAATATACACGAAATAAACAATGACTGAATCTTAAAGACAAGACTTGCCAAAGTCAAAGAGCTTGATAAACAGTTATTGTTATAAAACTACCTTAAGCATCCTGGTGTAAAATATAATCTATCTCCGCTGAGCGTGTAAGTAATTTCAGTCCCTTACCATTTATCTCCTCCTGCAGCAACATGTTGCTGAACGGTGTATCCAAACTGGGTTTGCTTGGGACCTTTGATGATTCTGAATTTCTTTGTGTCAATATTGAAGCAGTCATGGAACCCTTGAAAGAGAGAAAGAAATGCAATGTCAGCAAAGTACAACCATGATTCAGCAGTTTGTGGAGCAAGCTTTTGCTACATTAACACACTCCTTTATTGCTGAACTTCTTCAGTTCATCAAGATTTGAAGATATTATTTATTGCACAGCTCTGTGAAGGTCTACGACTGGACTATTGCAACAACTTGACTCTCTTTCTTTTTCAGCCTCACTGAAATGAAATGAATTAATTTCTTCCTGCGGATTCATTGCTCTATTATGTCATACGTTTTCCCCCCAGCTTTTCCTGTGGATGGGTGGTTTTCCATTTAACCCCTAGGATACTTTTGCAAACTGATAAGTTCATTATAGGAGGCAGCCATGGCACTGTGACTGCTAAACAAGCCCAAAGCATCACCACCATGCCTAACACAGGGTTACTGGTTAGCTGATATGCCTTATTTGTGTTGAATCCAGACAAGGTATTGTGTGTTATGGACATAAAACAATAGTCAGATTATTCAGGCTTCATTTACCGGGTGACATGAACTTTAATATTCTAATATTAATATTAGACTGAGGCCTTGAGAGGTCGAGATTGAGGTCTGCTTTATTGCAATCTCTCTGGATATTGCATGAACCTCGACGTGAATTTCTTGCTACGTGCATTTCTGGGACCATTAGCAGCATTCTGTTTTTGTCACTGTAAAACACTGAACTTTAAATATTTTGGAAATTGCAACATAACCTTCCCATATTGATGGGGAGCAACAATTGAATCTATTATAAACTCACTTATTAACACAGTCCAGACAAAACTCCTGCTTTGTTAGAGGTGGGTACATCTGCAGATGATCAAAAAATCAAATGCTATGATTAGCCGTATTTGACCACTACCTTCCCAGTTAAATCATAATGAAGCAGCAAGGGTGATTTTTAACTCTTATCCTTAGAGCCCCTTGTCCTTCATGTTTTAGATCTGGCTCTGTTCCAGTACACCTGACCCAAGTGATTGCATCACCTCAGCATGCTGCAGAAGCCTGATAAGCACCCATTTTTGAAGTCAGGTGTGTGGCCGCAAGGGAACACCTAAATCATGTTGGACAGCGGGTCCTACAGACTTGTACACAGATTTGGCAGATGTTTTTATGCGGGATGCTCTTCCTGACACAACCGGTGTTTGAAACCCAGGTCCTTCACATCAAGGACACAGACTCACCCCGCTATAACCCAGAGGGACACAGCCTCATCTGAATAACATCATGAGATAAAAGCAGATGGTTAATCTACTATGCTGAACTAAAGCACTAAATGTGCTGAAAGGGAAAACACATTTACTAATGTCAACAAAATAAGTTACAAAATAAAACATCTAAGAACTGGTTCTGAATATGGTACAACTTCATAGCTTTGAATGCAGATTTTTCTCATTCAAAGCAGTTGTTAATGATAAAATTTAACAGGATGTGTTAAGTGGGTAAAAGCATAATTTGGTGTGGTCTTGATGAAAGTGAATCTTTTTTTCACATCTGTGAATTACATTTTTTATCACCTTTTTAAATATTATGCAAAGACAGCATTGGATAAAAGATCTTCATTGCAATACAGGAAAGAAACGATTTTACAGTTCCACATCTAGACTAAATCTTGGCTTGTGAACGGTAATGACATCATTTGCTTTTTTACGTTTCCAGAAAGAGAGTAAAAAAAAAACTTTTTAATGAAATTTCAAGATTTACATTTTTGCCAGAACACCTATTCCTTTCTCACTGTTCTTCTATTTCTAAATTAATCCATCTCTAATACCCTCAAGTGTTGATTTTTTCGCTGAGTTTTCAGCTCCTGTTAGTAGCATTCCACAAGATGAAGCCAACAATATTTAAAATAACATTTCAAAGCCAAAACAGGCAATTAAAGAAAACAAGTAGAATGCAAATTAAATGAGGCTTGTGCTTAATGAGGCCCAGAGGTCTATTTTTGAGGAAATTAAGCTGAGAATAAAAATAGTTTTCTCACAGTTTCTGCTGCACGGTGGAGCTGAGCACATGGAGGCTCGTGCTTTCAGCCACCACAAACTTCCCACTGCTTTTATCTCTGTGGCTTTACTCCACACACTGTTAGTTGATTGAATCTCTTGGCTTCACGCTAAACATCCACACTCTGATCACATTAGGATTCTTTCCTCTGCGAGGGGAAACTCAATCAAATCTAAGCCATGAGGTGAAGAAATACTGAGCAAAGTTTAGACACATGTCACAGATTAATCTACAAACGATAACAGCGCAGATCAAGTGAGAGACCGGGGAACCAACGATGTCTCCTTAACCAGCCGTGACAGCAAATCAGGATTTGTTTTCACCTTCGGAGTCTAACTTCCTCTCTCTGCCCATGGTCTTCCCAAATCTGCTCCTGATGTTAGCAACTGTGACGGGAAGCACCACAAATTTGTTTTAACTTAGTTTACATGTCACCAAATGATACCGTCACATTCGTCCAAGTTTGAATTGGGGAAAAGGATGTGGTCCAATCGATGGCGAATCCCCATTCAGGGTGTCAGTACTTGGTGAAATACTTTGTTTACAGTGATTGTAAAAACAAAGTACACCCTCTGTCACTTCTAGGATTTTAACATATCAAAGTCCTGGCCTTTATCAGGTGATATATTGTTTTTAAATTTAATTTAAAGTGTGTAAAAACCTCCTGTTACGATTCTGGCCTGCCTGGTGTCTGCATTTCACCACTTCTCTCTGCCCAATGTGATCAGGAAGTATTCGCCGCACCAGCTTCACTTCTGCAGTCAAGTTCATCTCACCCACCTGTTTCCTGCCCTGCATAAAACCGCTGCAGACAACCAAATAGTGGCAGCTTGTGAAAGCTATTGCAAGTAGATGTCCAGCATTTCTTCATTCCTGTTTTTGACCACAGTCACATTTCTAGGATTTTCCTGCATTGCCTTGTCAGACATCTATCTGGCTTCTGTTTTCTGGACCACAACAAGAATTGGTAACAAAACTACGAGCTTTGCCTTGCCTCTAGGCAAGTCGAGGCAAATTTATTTGTATACCGCATTTCAGAACAAAGACAATACAAGTGCTCTAGATTAGTTGGTCCAGCTCAGACTGCCTTGCATGACCCAAGCCTGTTCCCTGGACTCTGATCTAGCCTCAGCCCCCCTGAACAACGCTTTCTAAGTGTTTCACCGCCTCACAAGCCTCAGCCATCCTCCCTGTCTCCTCTGTAGTGAGTAAGTCAGCTTTCATCTCTGCCTGGTCTCCCGCTTGCTCCTGCAATGAGTCTATTGTTTATCCTGAAATCAAATTGCAGAGTTACCTCATTAGCATTTTATTTAGCTCTGCAGAGGTTTAATTTGTTTAATCAAGCTGTGTGGGAGAACGAATGAATCCAGAAGTTGCAAGATAGTAGCTCTTGGAGACGTGCAGTGTAAGCTAACTGCAACACATAGCATTTGGCATGTAGGACAATAAGTTACATTTTGGTCTTATCTTGTTTGAGTAGCTTCCTCCCAATGTTTGCTGATTCCCTTAGATGCTTTGTGGGAAACTGCAGAAAAGACTTTGAGGCTTTGTTCTTTTGGCCACACTTCCATGAAAATGCTATTTTTGGATTGCATAAATAAAGGTTAGTCTCCCATCTGAGCTCTCGTTCTCAGCAGCTCCTCCAGAGGACTCCTGGCTGCTCCTCTGATTGACACTCATTGGATGGCCATGTCTTGTTAGACTTTTATCTTATACTTTTGTTAATTTTGGAAGATGGACCGAAAAGAGCTCTGTGAGATGTTTTATGACTGACATCTTCACAACTTTATCTCTGACCTGTCTGCTGTGTTCCTTGATCTTTTTATAATGATGTTTGTTCTCTTATGTTCTCTAACAAATCTAAAGGAGACTGAAATAAACACGTGGACTTTACACTGAATTTTATTAAGGGGTATCAGTGTAAAGGTGGTTTTAGAATACAAATACAGACCACACTTTTTACATTAGTGATCATTTTTGGAAGTATAATTTTCCCTTCACTTCGTAAATATGTTATGTCGGTCTAAAACCCAAACAAAATAGCTTCAAATTTGTGGTGACAAACTGACTGAAAGTAAAACGCCTCAAGCGGTATGTATATGTTTGCAAGACACTCTATCTAGTATGTATCACCTGCCTTCTTCACTAACTTTTCAAAGGGGCTCCAGACTTCTGCAGCCCTGGATAGGATTAAGCAGATGCAAAACAATTCAGATGTTTTGGTTTCACTGCACGCATTTATATTATGTTATTGTAAGATTTTACACTTGAAGAAAATCTGATATTTCTGTGATTTTTACCAGCATGTCACTGATTTCTATATTATTGAAAAACTCGGCCTGGGGTCCTTATCTGTTCCCTGCAGTCATTATTCTTTAGTTAGGTTTTAGTGTGACCACGGCAAGTGTGTTTTTATAGAATCAGAATAATCTGGGACATTAAAGTGTGAACAATTGAATTTATGAACAAGTAGTGCGACAAATTAAAATTGCTACTTATTAAAATCATTTCACAAATCACAATGTCATTTAAAGTTACCATTGGGTCATAAAGACTTTAAAGTAACTTTAAAGTACAGCATGATGCAAAAGCTCTACTTCTCTGTGTTTATCAGCAGATCAGATGGTTTTTTTTTTTTTTCCTGTGTGCAGCTGTTGGCATTTTAAATGCAGATCAAGATTCCTGAGCAGCTGTATTCCTTGAAGGAAAATGGCTCATAGACAGAAATGGGAAATTGTCTGCATTCCTTAGTAAATGTTTGGGATGGTAAATAATCTGTCAAAACACGCAGCAAACTAAACAGCTACAGTACTTCCACAGTTTAGTCTTTGTTTTTGTTTTTTTCCAAGAGTTTGACAATTTTAAGGCCAACTTGTTTTGGCCTTAAATTTTTTGTTAATATGCAAAAATGTTTGTTAGTTTTGCAATGTTAAACCAATCCTGACCACAGTTTCACTTCAGCTGTTATGTGACTGGGCTGCTGGTCAGTGTTTTTTTTTTTTTTTTTTTTTTTTTTTTTTTAACATTTTGTTACAAGCACATTACACCTTGATTGCCACCTTGAGTTTTTCCTGTCATGCAAGCTTTTTTTTTTTTTTTTATAAATACGCATCTTTGCATTTCAAACTTTCCATATAGAAATTGAACCAAACCCATTCTTCCTCATATCCCATTGTGTAATGGGACTATTTTGGATGGTTTCTCTTACACCATGCTCCCCTCCTCAGCACCCTAATCAGCTCCACCTGCTGCAGCAGCCGATCAGTCTCAACTCTGCTCACCTGTTACTCTGCCTATATTTACCTGCCTCACCCAACCACTCTCCGCCAGAATGTCTCGTCTTGTCTCATCGCCTGCTTGTATTGGTCCCCAGTGTCCTCTAGTCAGTATGCCTCTTTTATCCCTTGGGCCGGTTCTTGCCCTGTCCTTGTTAGTTTAACTAGTGTTTGTGTGCATCGCCTGGTAAAGCTTTCTCCTGGGATTTCTGTTTCTCGTTCTGCCCACGCTGGGAACATGTTGGTGGATTCTAGTCAAGTCTGTTTCTGCCTGCATCAGTCAGTTCTGCGTAGCCTGATCATCTGCATGTCTCTGCCACATTCAGCTGGTCTAACCTGAGTCTGAGGCCTCCAGCCACTCCGACCTTCCTGTCTCACATGTCACCGTTCATCTGTTTTAAAATAAACTTCTTAAACGCTACTCTCTGTTTGGTTGAATACTGGGTTCACCACGTACACGCATTACATTTACACGTTCAGCTTGTTTTCAAACTAGCTCCAAACATCTAAGGCTACGTTCACACTGCAGGTCTTAATCCTCAATTCTGATTTTTTCGTGAAATCGGATTTTTTTGCGTGTCCGTTCACATTTCCAAATATATGTGACTTGTATGTGATCTCCTGTGTGAACTGAAAGCGTTCAGCCTAAGTGTCCCGCATGCGCACTCAAGGACACGATGACGTCACACGTAGCAAGCGTCCTCAGTGTTTGCGGAAGTAAACATGGATTATAATGCTGGCGCGTATTTTACGGTCATTAATTTATTTTCTAACCGGAGCTTTCTCTCCACTGAATGCTCTTCTCATTGTAGTTTGCTATGGGTGTCGTCTTTCTTCCCGCTTCTGCATAGCAGGATGCAGAATAGCGACGTTTGTTGAGTATCAGTGACGTACAGGTCGGATAAATGCGACCCGGCCGTACAGACACAGGTCGCATTTGAAAAGATCAGATACGTATCGGATTCAGGACCACATATCCATGCGGCCTGGGTCGCATTTGAAAAAAAAAAACGATCTGTGTCGTTCAGACTGTCATAAAAAGATCAGATACAGGTCGCATATGGGCAAAAAAATCGGAATTGGGTCACTTCAGGCTGCAGTGTGAACGTAGCCTAAGTCTCTGATTGCTCAGAACGATATGAGAGTTGATGAAAAATAGATTGTTAGGAATAAACAGGTGTGTGTGTGTGAGAAATAAAAAAAGGAGCAGCACCTCTCATTCTGTTTCAAAATAAATTCGGAGACATTGGGCAGTGGGCTGTATCATCCTTAAGAGTAGCTGGTCTTAATTAGGAAAAACCCAAAAGTCAAATTTAAAGCACTGAATGGAAAAGTGTTCAAATATCCCAACTGTGCAATTGAAGGTTCAAAAGTTCCCATTTAAAGCCGCTAATGTGCCAGAGAAGTGTAATATAGTCAGTAATATCAGCAGTTTTGAACGCTAGGTCGAAATCTTGCCGGGTTTCCTGTATACCCGTTTCCATGCCCAGATAAACAAACCTCAGGCAGGGGCTGCCGGTGTGAACCGCACAGTCCGCGGCTGCCGTTGGCCTGACACCAAGCTGCTGGAGTCGCACCACAAACCCACTGACACGGAGCAGCCGTGTGGATGCATTATAAAAACAGTTGGCTTGGAGGTCTCCCCAGATCATCGGCAATGGATGACGTTTTTTATAACAAGTTACTGAATGTTGTAGCAACAAACATTGCAATGTTCAAAGTCAGTTATGACTATAAGACAAAAAGTCCAGCGAAATGGTTTTGTGCAGCTGGTACCAACATAAATTTTGGGGCAAAAAAGAAATTCCCAAGTAGCAATACAGTGTGATCATTTTCCATTGATCCCCCTTGTGTTTCCATTCCAATATTTCTCCTCTGGAAAGGTACTCTACTTCACAGTGGACAATGTACTTTGAAACATTTTGGCACCCTTCCTCTTGCCAAAGTAAATACTTTGAAAAGCATGGGGTACCGACAGCCAGATGTCCTCATCATGCAACAGCCAATGGGCACGCTTTAACAAGCTGTTAACCTTCAGAGCCAACAAAAAGCCCGAGGGGGATTTAAGGTCTCTGTGGCTGCAGACCATAGGATATACCACCAGCTGCAGCACAAATGCACGACTAAGTCAGAGGCTGAGAGCTTGAAACTTGAAATGACCAAAGGGAACTTATTTTCAGTTCCCTTTTTGCAGTGTAATCTTTTTTTTTATTTGGATTCCATTGTATTAATGTATGATACAGAGGTTATCAGAAGTTACACATTCACCCTTAAATTCAAGCCATAATATTTAGCAAATACCAAGAGTTTTTTAAACCTATTAGATTGGAATTCCTTGCTTTGTTGCTTAAAACATCGCAAGAGCAATCATTTGAAGGAAAAAAAGAAGACAATCTACCCTGAAAAGCCATCTACTGCAGATTAGAGACACTTAGCTCTGTAACACACTGGGACCTGTCCAGGGTGTACACCCCCCTCTTGTCCAATGACTTCTAGGGATGGGCACCAGCCAACCTCTCCCCACACCCATTGTCCTGGTTGACTGACATTTTGATCTGATTCACATGAACGTACGCGCACGCACAGCCCGGAAATGTAAACTGGAGAACAACAAAAAGTGATGCAGTGTGACCTCAAACCATACTCCCTGTAAAATATTACCTTTAGTTATTCTCATACCTATTTTTTAGTTCTATCTAAAATAGAACTTCAAGGAACTCCTTCAAGGAACTCTGTCAGTCTTCTATATATCTCTTCAAAACTCATATTAAAGCAATCCTAATTAGCAAAACCTTTAGTGGGCTAATGGCTAATGTATCCATTAATCTATTTTAATCTATTTAATTCTGGGTTATGATGGACTGATGTTCATCCTCAGTTGCCAATAGCCGAGCGCTTCCCTGGACAGGTGACCAGACCATCAGAAGGAAACAGTGAAATGTACAAGACAAACTACCATTTATGTGCCTATTCAAAATCTCCAAATAACTTTACGGTTCTGTTTTTGGATGAGTTAATACCTGAAAAAAATAAATAATTAATCAGCAAAGACAACAGCCAAACATCACACTGGAAGGCAACAGGCAAGGTTTATACCCAGGACCTTCTAGCTGCGAGCCAACAGCACCAACGACTACATCACTGTTTGATATATTTTTATAGCATTTTATTGTTGTACCACTGTCAGCCTATGGTGAGCTGACTTACAGTCATATAACCATTCTATTATAGCACTATCAAGCACGAGGGAGAGGACAGCACAAAACAATGTGATTAATTTGGTGATGATCTGACCATCTCATGTTGTTTTTTTGGACAACATGAGATGGTCAGAACATAGATGGAGCTTTAAATTGAGAGCTTTCCCTTTTTCCTTTGCTCGTTTCTCTCCAAGAGAGACTGGAGCACTGCCCACATTGTGCCAAACTAAATCCAAATTTGATCTCTTGTTCCATCCTACCATCACTTGTGGAAAAAACCAAAGACATTTGTAACTCCTCTGCTCAAACCAAAAGACTGACCCAGTCTCTAAAAGTAATTTACATATTAATATGTCAGCCAAATTCTTAAAGCATGTATATAAAATCTAACATTTCTTCATTGATTCAATGTTTCATTCATTATATAAAACACTGTTGGCAACTGGACACAAGAGAAGGTTTCAATCTGAACATTGGTGTAGAAATAAGACTGTCTTAAAGCCTGTTTGCACTAAGTGATCAACTAAAATTAAGGCAAATATCAGTCCAACAGGGAGATATAACAAATGTCTAAGTTCATTTTCTGCAGTCCAGTTATAGAAAACATGTCTGTGATTTAAACAGTCTTGAAAATGATACAAACAATGAAAGCATGGCCATGAATGCACACAAAAAGTTAATGTTTGGAGAGAATGATGCTCTCTGAGCTCAGAAACGTTTGACAAATAACAAGCAGATCTTTTAAGTGGTATATATTTTACCCTTGGAATTGCAAATAACTTTAAGTCAATCTTTATGATAATCAGTCTCTGTGTAGGTGGATGGGGATATATTCTGTTCAGATATCTCTCACAAAGATTTCTGGTGAAAGTACGGGCCTGTCTGCGAGGACCAGTCCCTAGGAGGAAGATGAGAAAAATAAGGCGTCGCTGTTCCTGCCCAGCAGTCCATTTCTAGCAGAATAATAAAACAGGTAACAAATACTGAATGAATAATGAATATGAGTCAGTAAGTTTGGTGCCTGATTGGTTGCTCTGAGATTTCAGAAACTGCTGATCTGCTGATGCTGTTTCACACACAGCAATATCTCAGATTTACTGTTTACCTGAGAAGAGGAAAAGACCCAATGAGCCGCTGTCAGGTGGACAACAGGTATTTTGACAAAATATTTTGACTGTTTTTTTTTTTTGTTTTTTTTTGCCAGTGAAATAACTATCAAGACATACATATGTGTATACTGATTTGGTTCTGACACAGTTTGTGCAAATACGTTTTTGGAAGGCCTACAGCTAAAGTACATTTGCTACATGCATATTAACATTATTATTTCTGACATTTGCACTTTTTACCCCATTCAAAGACATGCAATTCCTACTGGAACCTGTATGGCCTGGTCATCGCTGCACAAAGAGGTCGAAACGAATATCCGTCAAGAGAAGGACATTCTAAGTTCATATGAGAAAAAAACATTTAGGCTGACACATCCTACTGCGATAGTCATTATGAGAGCAGGAGCTTCAGGTGGGAACTGGCCCTGCTGTTTCCATCTAATACACAGCACATGTCCTCTTCACCTTCATGAGATTACCGTTCTCATTGCTATCTAGACAGGATCTTTGTCAGGGACTCACAGGAGTCCATGATCTGTAGGACTGGCTTCTCACACTCTTGCCAAAACATCCTCCACCACAGGCAGCATGAAATCATACTCCGTAAACTCAAACTTACAAGGTCACAGTCTCCCTTATTGTGGCACCGGTTCAAGAAATTCCAAAATCAAACCAAATATTTGGAATAGATTTCCTGCCGTCGACTTTACCGCCTTGAATCATTTCACAAAGGGTCTGGGCTGAAGATTTGTTGAATTTTTCTGTCGGGTAAGTTCAAGCCTTACAGACGTAAAATGTAATGTCTTTCTTTCTAGAAATGACAAAAAATGAGTGAAAAACGTCTGACAGACGGAGAAATTACCACCGCAGTATTTTCATGGAAAACATACAGAGATTTCAGGCTATCTGATTACAGTTCAGAGTTCAGTGAACTGTATCCAGAGCTCTTTGGTGCAGCACTCCAAAAATAATTACAATACGTTTAAAGCTGTAGTGGATTTAATTACGTTTACTGCTTGTGGCATCTCTATATTTGTTTATAGGACTTCTTAAATGGTTTGTCTTTGAAAGAATCTATAAATAATCTTTTCAGTTCTTTATATTAAGTGTCTATGGCTTTCTTCTTTTAACTGTATCTAGATGTGATAGTTTTGTAGGGATGGCCCTGTTAACTGAGCAGAAATCTGGCTGAGCACCTACAGTCTTACAGCACCAAGAAACTCTAATGTAGAAAATAATCAACTTTCATTTGGCAGGATGTGCACTTTTGCAGTGTGATATATGCACCTCTGTAGGTAAATTACTTCTGAGCAACTATACCTTCCAGTCAATTCGTATTTGTTTTTCCAGTGCTGACATTTGATAAAGAGTCAAGTTATGACGTGACTTATACAATAATTCACGCATGAGACATTGACAGATAAATATATGTAATATAAATAGAATACATAATCGGCCTACTTGATGTTTGCTCCTGGAAACAAAATACTAAAAACCTCAACAGCAGCACCGTAAAAGTTATTTGAAACAAGTTGAATTAGTGCACCAACTAAAAGTCAGAGCAAAGCAAAAAAGCAGATCCATAACATTTCTGAAGATGCAAAAAGTACAGAAACAAAAACAACAACAACAACAAAAAATAATAAAAGATATACAAACAACTTTTACTCACCTAAATGCTGGCTGAAAATCCAGAGCAGGAGGCAGCAGTAGTACTCCATATGTTTACTGCTGCAGGCGTGGATGTGACGGTGTGTTTGAGTAATGACTGCTGTGAGGGTGTGCAGAAACCCAGTGGCAAGCACAGTTAAGATCCCTGTCTGATTGACTCAAGTCAAAGCCCAGCCTATATGAGGAGAAGGAGGTGGGGATTGTAGGAGGAGGAGGAGGAGGAACTCTGGTCTTCCACAGCAGGAGGAGTGCTCTGTCTTTTAAACATGTGTCCAGCTCAGTTTAACTTGCTGAATAGGGGAAAAATGTATATTTTAATGATATTTGTGTTTGGCTTTTTAGGGGGGGAGAGAATCTGTATTTCCATAAAGTAAACACAGAGGAACAACCAAAACAATGCTTTACCAATACAGTACGGCAAAAAATACTTTGAGGGTTCATTAAAGAGACAAGCATGTGCAAGACATTAAACATTACCGAGGTCACCAGAGTGGTAAATCTAAGAATACAGTGGATCAGTAGCACCACAGTTCTTTTTCCCATAACAAACCAATCCGCTTTCAGACTGGAGCTGAACACCAACATACAATCATCATGGCGCCTAACCACAAACTTACCAGTGTGTCAAAAGCAGAACAGAAATGTGGCATTTGTACATTACCTCATATCCCTGCAGCTCAGCCGTACGCTCCTGGGCGCAGAATCTATAATGATCCCATTTATGTAATAAGACGTAGTTTGTGTACATTAGCTCCCCTGAAATCAGTCTGTGGTGACCTGTAGGATCCCCCGTTCTCTGCTTAGCCACAGCATGTCACACAAATGGAGTTAATTCTTCACGTTTGGCATTTTCACTCCGGTTGGAAAGAGAAGTCTTAATAATTTAATCACCTTTCTTGACATTTTGCTTTTTTACGTATATGTTTGTATATTTTTCTTTCTTTGCACATACACTATAGTATCAATAGGCAGTCAAACGCTTAAATGACAGGCTGCTTCTAAAACTGCTTTTTAAATGTTAATGTTATTTCTTTTGTCCTCACCCAATAACTCCTAGTAAAAAGTAAGTGTAAATGTGCAGAATATAAGCTTTGCTGGTCCTGGCTCAACTATGGTGCTTTTATATTGACAGTAAACTTTTCTCATTAACATCAACAGAATTACCTAAATACTAATGACAAAAATAGCACTATAGTTGTTCAATCATATCTACTGTAGGTGTTGATGGTCACACTTTTTAAAACCCAAGTTAGCTTTCTCTGAGTGCACCAAATAGGAGAGGTGGGCAGGAGGCGAGACAGATTGTCTCCTTGTCCCTGGAGAAACAGCTGAAATCGAAAGTGAAATAATGTTTGCACAGACAAGGGCCGAAAGGTACGGAAACATGTGTTAATGTTCATCGTTTTTCAAAAGAATCGAAGGTGTTAATAGGAGTTTGCGTTAGCATATTCAATCCAGACACAGTGTTGCAGTGTCTACACGTATTGGGAAACAAAAATGTGGAGACAACAAAAAAGATGGGCAGAGTCCCAGGTGAAGCACATGCAGGCAGTCAGGCTCAGCGCAGGTTAAGCTGCTCCATTAATTAGATGAGTGGAGCAGATCAGAAGATGAAAAACAGCCAGCGGCACAAAAAAACAACAGAAAAGAGGAAGGAGGCATGACATAAAGTGTATTTATGTGTTACCTTAGACAGCCCTAGATGCAAAGTTTGTTCAACGTTCCCGTTATCAAGCCCTTTTCCGTTCATCAACTCGACTTTGTTAAAGTATCACCTGTAGCGAACCTTTTTCACTACAGAGCTGCATGCTAGGTTCATGGAGGGAGGCACTACAGCAGAGAGTGGAGAGAGGTCCATCTTTTTCTGGAGCAAATGGTCTTGCTTTGTATTGCTTATATCTAGTAACATGCTTTACACATTTTTATTTTAGATATGTCTTTACTATGATTACTATAATTATAATAATGTTTCATGAGCCTGTTTTTTTTTGTTTTGCAGCCATGCAAACTCCTTCAATCAACAATAAAAAATACAATAGGAATAAAACTGACCCAAATACACTGAAATTTTACTTTTTTCAGTTTTATTAACCCACTCAGTTCTGAAAGATGCTCCTTCTGAGGCTGCAATCGCTGCCCCTGTTCTTTGTCATCACAAAACAACCACAGATCGTACAAATCAACACAGTGTGCGTGCTTTAACCCATCAAGCCTCTGCAAATAGAAAAAGAGCAAAGACTTGCTTTCATTAGGGGTGCTTAAAAGCTCATTGGGTTTACTCCTTCTTCACCACTTCTGCGCAGTCAAGTGCACCCCCCCCCCCTTCATTTTACCTCAAATCAGGAAATGAAGTCCCCTGCCTACTGAGGATCTGCCTATGTGGATTACGTGTCTGCATAGCACGTCTGATAAACATCTTGGAATGATTGCAAGGTGAGTGAAGGTACGTGATACTCCACGGTCAAACACTGGGGACAGGTCTGCGTGCGACCTTAAGGTATAGAAATATCAGCCTGACAGGAAAGTCGCGCTTCCCGCTGATTCTAAATCGTTTGACAGGAAAACAATCAAATATTGGTTACATCAAAAGTATGTCGTAGTTCTGTTTTGCTGGATACCAAGACAATACAAGAAAGGGAATTTTTAATAGGCAGCATTCCCTGCACTTCAAATGACATGGGTATAACATATTTTTCAAAATTGGAGAGGAAACCAAGAATTTATAGCGGTTTGGTAGTCATTACAACAAACAGGGTCTCCATAAACATTAAAACGTCCAAAAGCAAGAATTGCTCCCTTCAGCATTGTGGGTGCACTCTCACTGTTGAAGAATCTCCCACTGTCAGGCTGCAAGACAAATGAGGGATCTGAGAGGAACCTGCAATTAGGATTAAGCCATGATGCTCTGAGTAGGAGCAGTGTGCCAGAGCTGTTTGCTGCCCAAGAGAGTGTTGAGCACTTCCTGTTCGCCACATAATGACTATGTAAACATTTTATCCACTTTCGTAAAGCATGGATGGGGATTTGAATCAACGCAGCCAAGCTAAGCAGGGTGTGAATACTTTAGTCTTGCCACAGCTTTATTCTTTCCCTCCTCTAAAGAAGGTTTTAAGCCGCACAAAGTCCCTCTGTGAATTCCTGCTTGAAATCAATACGGCACAGGAGCCGCACTTACTTCACCTTTTTCCGATTCCTCTTCAGCACAACTGCAAGTAATTACCTCAATCACCCCTGGATTACCAGTTTGACTGCGATATATGCCCGACTTCCCAGGCGAGAACTGACAAGTCACATGGGATCAGACATGAAGAATCAAAACTCTTGAGCCGTCAACTTTTCATGCTGGGGGAGTTCCTCCCGTTGGGACCTTGAATCTATCACTTATTACAACGCGGTCAGGTTTAAGACCTCCAAGATAGATTTCCCGGAGTTCTTGGCAAGTTGCTTTTTCAAATGCTCCTGTCTAAGACTAAATCTCTTCAGCATGATTTGAAAGAAAAATGAAAAAAATCAAATGTGACATATGGTAAATTAAGATATTCCTGCTGTTTAAAAAAAAAAAAAGCTGATTCCGCATCTCTGAAAGCTTGAACAGAAGAGCTTTTGTGACGCTTTGGAAAATACAGATGAAAACCAGATATTTACATACATGGTTAAAGAAGACAATTAACCCTTCTTTTGCTTTCTTTTTTTTCGCACACCGTCTATTGAATGAGACGATGCTCTTTCATTATAGAAATACCATAATTATATCAATTTGCAAGAAAATGAGATTGAGAGAATGCTCTCTCTCACACACACACACACACACACACACACACATATATATATATATATATATATATATATTCTTGAATTTTGAAGTTTGCATATAATTACATATGTTTGCATGCATGTCTTTTTTTAATAGGACTGAAAAGCATAATTTACACCAAAAGATGCCTTTGATGCAAAATCTGTCTCCTTCCAGAACAACATGATGGCTGGACAATCCCACGGTGTTTATGCTTTCCTTTAAATGTTTAAAGTCATGTATGTTGGCTCCACATTTAGCTATCTGTAAATTGTATCAAAGGATTCATGTGAAGCTCCACATTTCTCCTCCTGATATTGTGGCTGGTTTATTTTAATTTTCCCTTGATGTCACACAAAGAAGTAGAGGATTCAAGATCTTAAAACACATCCAGAGGTCTGCCACTAATTTACTTAAATGTTGGGAATTTACTTATCAGATGCTTACAAGGATATGACATCTCCCAAATAATTTAAATGTGTATTGTATGTAAACCTCTGACTTTGAAGAAAGTAAGGGAAAAAATCTCTTCTGTCATCTCCCCGGACATTTTTAGTAATTATTTTGTCTCTACTTTTACAAGAAATTAATCACATAACAAACAAGTCGGACATGCGTGCAAATCAAACCACCTGTTACTACCCACGGCCTACGTTGGAAATTTTGTTTTTTTGGAACATAGAAGGCCGCGACATAATCCTAACTGCCTTAAAACAGGAAAAGCTTGGTGTGATTTAATGTCAGACGATGAGTACAGTTTGTGTGAATAGTTGGTTTCAGCTGTAAAGCTTTTTCACTGAAACTCAAACTCATCCGTATTAGATCTGTAGCTCTTCATAACTGCATTCACTGAGTTTTTAACACAAAACAAAGACAAAATGTCGATCCAAGGGGAAACATAAAACCGATGTTACATATCTTCCTGTGGTTCTTTGGATGATGGCCTGCAAACAACGGTCTATTATTTTAAAATATACAATATAGACGTTAAAAAAAATGTCTTTGAAAAGGCTAACCCAAATAATTAGCAAAGGCTTTGATTTTAAAGCCACACATGTACAAAGACCTTTGCTGTGAATCAAGTATCTCTCTCCAATCTTTGTCTTTTTTTTCTCTTCGGTTCAAAGGGCAGACATTCCCAAACGAGTCGGGATGTGAAGTTAGCAGACAATGAGTGAGTGTTCACTTAGAACTGTGGACCTCCTGGGACTGAATGTCCAGATCCTCAGATCTGGGTGTGAAACCTCCTCCATCCTTGGAGAGCATATGCAATCCTACTGCCCATATCCTGTTGTCCAAGCCGTCTCCTGTTCCTTCTGTTACTGAAACATTTCCTGGTAATGGTCCTTCAGACATTCAGGACCACAAAGTGAGAGTTATTGCCCATGGAGATGAAACTTTCCGTTAATCACAGCCAAGTAAGGCAAGGGCAAGATGAAACAATGAGTGGGTTTTAGGTAATAGTACACTCACTAACAGTCCTCCAAGGAACTTTTTCAAACATGCTGCTGTTCCAAGAGCTTGTTGTTGATCTGAGTAATCTGCTGTGAGGACGGAGGGAGAAAGCGCAGCCCAGTTTCCGGCATGTACTCCTGGATAAACCATTAACCTGGAGAACGTGTTGGGGAGAGCTCCCTCCTGTCAAGCATTATGTGCTGGGGACTACAAGAACCTAACAAGATGATGGAGGCTGACATTGCTAATCATTTTGTCTGTTTTGATACCCAGATGGCTTCCGGATTAGCTTTTTTTTTTTTAAAAAAAAGGTGACCTATTGTGCAATGTAAGACTTTTTACAATGCAAGTGTCGATCGTTGCTTTCTTCCACAAGTAAACTGGACGTCAGCCTTACAAGAGCACCAACCTAATAATGGTCCTTTTATTATTTAAAAATAACTTCACGCATTCTGAAACTAAATGTCTCAAGGAAGAAGAAAGTACCGCTGTCCCCATCCTGACATGATGTCAGAATCGGTTTGTGTTGGACAAATGAAACAAAGTGAAAGACACAGTGTTCAGAGCTAATGCCTGGTGTGTGCTGGTGCTGATTCCTTTCACATAATCGTTCAAACAGCCTCGCTCAGGCTGGGGTCTGTAGGAAGTCTTTTCTGACATCTGCATGACAAGTTAACCGTGGCCGGGCTGCTCCATGAAGCATCTCTGCTGGTTGCTGTGTTGCATGATTCATTACAAATATAGGTCAATGCATATGCAATTTTTTAAAAAGACGTAAACTCTTTTCTGTTGTCAAGTTAGACTACTAATGGTGTCAATAAGAATTATATTTCAAAAACGTATGATGTATGTAAAAAACAAACACGTACCAAAGCAATCTCTTTCTCCTCAGAAGAACTTGAGTGAATCCACTGATAGAAACATTTCCTTAAATTGTAAGCTTGATATATTTTCAGGGCTGAAAACTTAAAGTCAAGTGACCTTAACCGACTATAGCAGTCCCTGTTTCAGAAACGGGAAGCAGGAGCAGCGTTCAACACGAGCCCATCTGAATGAGGAGAACGTTGTGCAGAGTGACAGAATGCAGGCTGGAAGAAATTCTGTGGTTTTTTTGCCGGTTTGTAGAAAGCTTGTTCCTTTACAGAATGGAGACTGGTATGTGAATTAACTTCTGGTTTCATAGTTCACCCTGAAACGTCTCTAGCTGTGACTGAATGTTCTGCGCATATATGTTTCCTAGAATTATTCTTTTTTACAAAACCTTTATTGGTCTAAATTGGCACTGTGATGGTTGGGTAATCAAACATAGCAAGAAAATCTTTTTGTATTTTTAAGCCCTCCTGTAGACGTTTATGAAGGTAGAATTTAGTGTAATTAAGCAGATTTACAATGGTAAGTATTCACATCTGTTTAATGTGTTCAAACATTTGCAGCATTACGACCACCAAACGTCAGAGTATTTCAGCAGGATTTTATGAGCTAGACCAACAAAGAAAAACAGCAGATCATTTTAAAGGGCAGGTAAAGGATACACGGTTTTAACAAATTCTTCCCAATGTACCAAACGATTGTTTGTTATATTGTCATATTTGGATGTTGTTTGTTGCAAAAGGAATTTAGTGAAGAAGGTCCAGAAAAAAAAAAAGAAGGTCCAGAAAAAACATAGGAAAACACAAGAACAATGGAATAACGCTGGAATAGTGATGATGATGAGCTGGCTGGTTCTTTCTGAGATTTTTAGAGCTTGACATATCGTTTTATAATCTAATCCTGCTTTAAACTTCTCCACAACTTTATCCCTGATCTGTTTGGGTTGTATGCCTAAATATTTTACAGTATGTATAATTTTTTCCCTCTTTACAGTTCTGGACTTTTTTGTTGTGGTCTATCACAGAAAGTCAAATAAATGAACTGAAGGTTTCAGGGGTATGAACACTTTTGCACTTTAAACCAGTGATATCAGGTCCAGCATGAACTGATGCAATTTTTTGCAATGTTAACTCTGAAATGCAGATATCGCAGGTATTCCCAGATAAATTACAGCGTTCTGGATTTGTGCCTCTGCATCTGGGCTATCTGGAGAATATGATCAAAAGCAGAACTTCTGCTGAGCAGAGCTCAGTTGTGAATAAATTGTTCCTGTCTTTTAGATAGGTCTGCTCATAACTTTGGGTAATAACACCATCTGTTCTGACCTCGTTGTTGTTGTATAAAGTGATCTAAAAGAATGATTATTAAGAATTTGAATCAATCGTTGCCATTCAGTTAGATCACTATTTTAATCCCGAGGTTTTATTTCAAAATCCATTCAAAATATGAATTTGCTCTGGCTTATTTTCATGTTTCCTTTGATAAAAGGATGAGGAGATCCCACTTTGCTTTAAAATTGGCTGTTTATTGGTATCAGTGCAATTTTAGCAGCACTAACAACAACTTGGAGTGCTTCCTTCAAGTTCACAGCCAGTCTCTGGCTCAAGGAGAGGAATTCCAGTCTCCCTTGCCTTTACCAACGTGAAGCTTTTAAAGCTACATAATAAAAGCTTTTGTGACTGAACTAACCATAAGAGGTAGTATTGTCAACTTTGTAACGACAATAAAAATATCTTGATAAGGAACTTTAAGATATGGCTCTGCTACAGATCATAAAAGGTTTAGGAGTGAAACATAATCAAGAATAACCACAAATTTCTTGACATCCTTTACAAGCAGTTTATATGATTTGCATTATTTTGTAAATGATACAGCCTCATTAGTGACTGATTACGAATGGAAAAAAATCACAATATATATAGTCAAAATGAACATATTAAAGGGCCTCATGCAGAGAATGAAAAAAGCAAATGCGTCTGTCTGACTTGAGTGAGTCATGCTAACTTTTCCAGATCCCTGGCAGAGCCGTGCACAGGTTTCGCTGTGCCAGTAGCAATAGTGGGTAACAGACTAATGTGGAAACTAAAGCCACACGCCACAAGATGGATGACAATGGAACGCCACAAAGCTCACACGTTCAGATTCAGAGCAAAGCCATGTCTGTCGGCATCCAGCTTAAGCAGAAAATCTCACCAGCTCATATAAAGTTACCTCCATAGATGGAACACGGCTCTATATGTAACTAAGGGTTTGGGACTTTTTTTTTCCCACCCCTCTGTTTTTTCATTATGGATACAATATATTTCTAATGGACAGACAACCACCGACACGATCTCTATATCCTACAATCCTTTTTTTTTTTGTAATGTGGTGGAAAAAATAATAACGACAATATCCTTGACAATAAGGTCTTGACGTTTCATTTTCATGGTTAAATATGTACATTTTCCTCCATTGTGTCTTCATCATGAGAGGGCACATTCACACTCCATCTTCACGCTCTTTTGCTTTACCTTATATATAAATACTCTATCTATCTATCTATCTATCTATCTATCTATCTATCTATCTATCTATCTATCTATCTATCTATCTATCTATCTATCTATCTATCTATCTATCTATCTATCTATCTATCTATCTATCTATCTATCTATCTATCTATCTATCTATATTATATATATATATATATATATATATATATATATATATATATATATATATATATATATATATATATATATATATATATATATACATATATAGATAGATAGATAGATATATATGTATATATATACGCAATTTAATTATTCGATTTCATGAACATTTTACACAATTATCTGCTGCATTTTTTGACAAGTAATGCCCACCTCCCAGCCTGGCTACTTGCAGCTCTTGTGACAAAACATTAATGCTTAAATCAGCATGTCTTGTGGCATGTTGTTTCCAAAGGGGAACGAAACTAAGTGATAATATTTGTTGTTATTTTACACCCCAGTGGCTTCTGTTCCAACCAGAGCTGAAGCCGTCTCTGTTTATTATGCTTTCCAGTCTGGCAGTTCATTTAACCGGGGAATGACAGATTGAGTTTCTCTAACGATGTTTGTAATTTTGAAAAAACTGTTGGATTCAGCATGATAGACGTGCGTGCTATAAACAGACGGCAAGTAGGTTGAAGTTTCTGCTTTAGATTATGTGTCGAAGCATCGGTTTGGATGTGGATGCTTTGGGCCACCTCTGCTCCCAACCTGGGATCCTCAGGCAGCACTGAAAGGCTTGGTGTAGCTGTTACTGGTCTTGCTCAGAACCAAACAGTATCTCACATCCATATGACACGTACTTTCAGTATATGCTTTCCCACTATAGTGGCTTCACATATAGGAGGAATTCAGACCACCTAGACTGGAAAAATGGTCTGAAATTTACAAGACCACAAACCGTCAGCGTGTTCAACCCCAGAACTCTCATTCTGGTGTTTGCATCATTCAGGAAAAACTGCTTAGGGTTTATAATAAACTCGCTGCACTGTCCGACGTATACTGTGTCTTGCATCAAGAAAAGCAAAGTAGAAATATAACCTACAATGATGCCAAGCTGTTTGTTAGATGCAGTATGTTCCAAATGGTGAAACTTGCTTTTGAAAATATTACAATTTCTTTTTACAAATAGTGTCATTAGCTAGATAAGGTTTCGCTGTCCTTTAAAAAAACAAATTTTCTGTAGTTTTCTTTTGTATACATAATTATGTTTAATCAGAATGACAACCTGTCTAGGGTTAGTCAGACAGAGATACACAGCAAACGGGTTATTCAAGATAGTCTTTGTAATTTAAGGACCGGCTTCAAGAATAGCTGCTCACCTTACATAGTTAGCTTACTCAAATCTACAGTCTGAGGAATAATAAAAATATTTATCTTTATCTTTCCACAAAGCACCGTCAGAGAAAGGAAGCTCATTGTTAGAGAGCTGCAGCTTAGAGTGGCATGCAAAGATCACAAGTCTTATTTCTATGACAACCTTTTTTGTCTCACATTTGTAAATGTGTGAGGTTTGCTAACTTTAGCTTTAACTGGAACAAAATGTGTTTTTATGAGATGAAGCAGCATTAAACACTGAGTGGGGTCTAGCCTGAAACAAAAGGTGAATGAATGACAGGAGACACCAGTGGGATCATCACGCCTGCTGCTAAGCACGGTGGAGGATCAGTCATGCTGTGGGTCTGTTTCTCTTCTGGAGTCCCTGTGGACATTGTCAAATGCATGATATCATGAACTCTTTGAAATAACTTCTGAAGCATTTCACATAACAATCTGGTGGCCTCTGGGAAAATGAAAGGCCAAATGTTTGGGCGTTAGGGCTTTTGGCAGAACGAAGATCCAAAACATATGGTCAGCTCAGCACAGCCTTGTTTTGTCTGACACAAGTTAACCTTCTACCATGACTATCTCAGTCCATGGATCTAAATCCTATTGAAAACCTTTGTGATGTTCTAAAAAAACAGAAGGACGAGGGCAGAGAACCAAGACAAATGGTCTGAAGAGTAACATTCAAAGATCCCTCCATCTCTATCCTCCTGCCCTCTGAAATGTTACAAAATGCTCAGTTCTGTCCAATGGAGAAAAGGCTTCTTAATGTGTACTTTTCCCCAAATTGAATAAAAATGTAAACTAAAGGTTGGATCTTTTAAAACTTTTCAGTGAAATTATACTACTGTAACATAACATTAATTTGCTTTAAGACTCTTTTATACATCTTTCCAATATTTGAGGTAGCATGTGATGAGCTCTAAAAAGCCTCACATGACCCAAAGTCTTAAAGGGGCCTAGTCACGTATTTTGACCATAAGAAGAAAAGACAAAAGCCATTTTATCTTCAAATAAAAAAATACAAGCCAAGCATTTGTCCTGGTAGTGCTTACTTAGTCCTTTTGAGGCTGAAATCATCAGCTGATATAAACATTGTTGTGCCATCTGTTGTGCCATTGCAGTACAAACCAGATCTACCGGCATTTCCTTTCACAGGTAAGAATGAACATAGACTTATGATTGTATTTATTTATCATAACATCATTATATATCATTAAATATGTCTGTGGGCTCCAAATCTTCTACTTGTTTACTCATTGCGTGCAAGTACATCATCGTAATTCTGGTTACATGGTCTTGATTTGGTAAATATAACTAAAACAATGTGTAAAGTAAAATAAATAAAGTATAATAAGCCAACAGGATGCATCAATTTAACTGGGAAAATGTTGTATGCAAATAGAGAGAGCTACCGGCACAGGAACTGCTAAAGTTATAATACGTGACAAGGCCCTTTTAACGCGTATGACAGACATATTTACACTACAGGTAAAATCAACATCAAATATTTGATGCAAATGGTTTTTAGAAGAAAGGCCACTGGAAAATTCCACAACACTGCTGTACATTTAACACAAAGATTTGGCTTTGGTGGAGCTCCACCAAGCAGCAGGTGCTCAGGAATGACATGTTTAGCTGGAAATACCAGCAGAGACTTTAAAACTTTTTCAATGACCCCGACTGCTCGGTCATTTACCGTAAGAGGACGGCAGGGTTCCTGGAGGGCCGAAGGCATCCAGTTATTCTGAGAATGGTTCCTCTGCTAGTCACAGGTAAATATCCCTCCTTGTGTATGCCCACAGCTGGAAGCCCTACGTGCAATTACACGGTTTATGAGCTCCGAGTTCATTTTGTACCCTAAGACTTCTGGCCGCACATTTTTCTGCAGCTTCAATGCTCTTTCTGCGTGAAATCCCTGGTCACATTCTTTGAGGGTCCTGAGAGGCATTTCCTCATCAGTTATAGTTTATCGCCTCTGTCTGATCTGAGAAAGCCAACCAGCCGCTCGCACGTTTAGGCAATCACATAAACTTTGTCTTAATTTGAGCAAAAAAAAAAGAAATCCGAGGCTTTGGTGTGGTTTTACTCTCTGCCAGAGCTTCAAGTACTTGTTGACTAAACTTTTCACACAGATGTGACTTGGTAGGATCTCCCAGCTGCCACATGAGGAAACACGGTGCAGACAAGCATCGTGACAGAAGAACAATCATATTGCCAGCAGATGGTTTTAATCAACCCCCAACAACCTAACCAACACAACCGATGTTAAATAAAATGCTTGACGCTTGTAACAAAAACCAAGTCTTCACATGACTTATGTTAAAGTGTATGGGCAGGAGCTTTTAAACGCAGGTATTATTTATTTTTTTTTTTATTGTTTGCTCACAAATGACTTCCGGATAAAATGCACAAATTCAAAGGTCCCACTGCTGGGATAAAGATTTTGATTATGTAACATCTGGGACCCTTCTCTGCCGTTTTCAGCATGATCTGAGGAAATTGCATCCAAACGGCTTCATGCGAGGGTGGATAAAGGGAAACGCTCGCATTGTACAACACAGTGTGACTTGTTCCATGTGGCAGAAACATGCCGGCGGTTGCAGGCGGCTGGCTCTCATCAGTTTCTGCATGCATACCAGCTCAATCAAAAACAATCAAGAAAGCTTGCATGCAGTCAGTCAGTCCCTTGAAGTCACAATACGAGTCTGGAAGATTAAAATAACCAAAATTACACCACAAATAATGCTCCAGCAAGACACTTAAATGTATCATCAATGCCAAGTTTTAAGAGCATTCGAGTCACTAACGTGACTTTTTGACCCTTAGAAGGAGACAAGCGTGATCCAAGGTTCTTTGTTTTCGCTCTGGTAGAACCGTGGAATAGATACAGACTTCAGCAGAGGGTTCAATAGCATTCCACGGCTTTTAAGATAAGCCATGGCCTGTTAGTCCTAAAGCTGCAAGTAAAGACTTCAGGCTGCCCAACAAGCTGTGTAAGCAATGATGAGAGCGCCTCTAATTGAAGAAAGAGCGTCTGACTTAGCGCTGGACTACAACTTAGCCCGTCTGTGTTTGCTACTTTGGACCACACAACCACATCAGCCCCACTTCTTGTTCTGTTGTTCCCTGTCGATCAAAATAGGCGTTCAGCCTCAGTCTGTGGAGACAGGCGAATAAGTGCAGTTCATCTTTAGGCACCTGTACCAGGAAGGACAAATAAATGATGAAACATATTTTGTTTTTTAATTGAAATAATGGCAATAAAAAAATGCCTATTTTAAAAAGTCACCATGAGAAAAGTATTATTTACACAGCAACTGGCTCATTTCTTATAGAGGATTTTAAGGAGCGTGTGTAGATTTTTAAATCGTTGCGTTACGATTTACATCCCCTCTGCTTTATGGAGGTGGCCATACACACACACACACACATAGAGTCCCTATGAACGTGTCCTCCTCAGCACTTTTGTAACGGAGCAGAGCCCTGAGATTTAAAGAGTCAAGTCAGACGTTTGTGATGTGCCAACATCAAATCCCACAACTTGCCCTTGAAAAGAAACCAACAAGCCATGGAACGCATTTCAAACTCATTGGTGAGAACATTGATGACCAAAGAAATATTTATAGGGGCAACAAACCCCACCAGCTGTCATATTCGATCAGTTACACGCATGATCCTTTGGGGATTATGAGTTTGCAACGTGCATTTTTAATGCTTGCTGGATTTTATGAGACCCAAACATATAGAGTTTCAGGATATTGTTTAAAAAAGAAAATCAATAAATAGGCAAAATGAGTTTTGAAGTTCCTGCTTCTGCTGAAGTCATTTAATGAGTGAACATTTGTTTCATGATATGATAAAGTATATGGGGCAAAGGGTATCTCTTTTGATTGCCACATATTTGACGAGAAACTCTAAGCTGTTTCCAGCTACTTTTTCTTTCCAGGTTAGGTCTTTTGCAAAAGCCAGCTTAACTGCTACCACATGTTGGGCTTTTGTGCTGCTGTCATTGGGTTAATGTGAGTGTGCTGTTTTCCAGGCTGCGTGCGGTGAATGTGTGTCTGGGAGAGACAGATACACAGTGGCTAAGAGAGAGAGAGAGAGGAAAACGAAATAGACAAAGCAACTCCGTCATTTGACACTGGAAATATGAGTAAGAAGTCTTAATATAAAATACTTTATTGCAGTAGCATAAACTAATTAACTAATTTACTGCCGTTAACTAACAGTAAACTTTTGATGTTATTCCAGGTACCTCGTCATCGTCCTGATTGACTTGGATGCTGCTCAAACTTTGTCAGTCACAGCTTTGTTACAGTAGTTTTAAACATTTTAATTGTCACTTTACCTAGAGATCTGGCCAGGTTTAGGCAAGAAGCTGTTCTCCTCTAGCAAATTCCTGCCTGCTAAATATACAAACATTTACCTTACTTGAAAGGCCGCTTGTCTTTCCTTCTTGATTTTAAATAGTGGTTAAAAGAAATGGGTCTGTGTCACATATTTAAAACTCAGGGGAAACAGAAAGACGTGGCTTACCATTTAAAAATGGCAACGCTCTCAGAATGTAAATAAAACAAAGTATAATTTTTTTATACACAGTTTCATTCGTCTTTTTAGAAATATTGGGGATGCTTGTAACTGTGGCACTGGTGGGTCTGTGACATTTAAAAAAGGTTTCTAAATATGGAATTTGTTTGGCATACCTCGCTGTTTAAATAATATCTAATTAAATGTAACATTTTTCAGATATTTTGATTGCACTTTTATGCTCCTGCAGTAGAAGATTTATTTATATCAAGGCTTAAACAAAGTTTTACCAGGGGGGCCAACAGAGCAGTCTGCATAACTTCCAGTTTTGTTTTGCTTTTGTTTTCCAAATGAGAGAAACACTGAGCTCTAAGCCCTGCTGTATGCCTCTAAACAATTATAAATCTAGATTTCTATAACTTTTCTGCAGGATTCCATAAAATGTCTTTGCAAAACTAAGTCAAGTCAAAATAACTTCTCACCCCCTGAGGTCTTAACAATTTGAATACAAATGATTTACATAACTTCTACACACCGTTTTCCAATCAGTGTTTTGTCTCAATCTCTGTGAATACCTGTTAAAGTTTTTTTTAATACTCTTAATCGTATTTAACTAGTTCGGAACAGAGAAAACCTTTAGAAATCCATGGTTAGACAGAATTTTTATATATGGATTGTTATTGTGTCGTTCCCTGAATGTGAATGCGGTCTGTAATGAAATCATTAACTGCTTCAGAAAAATAGTGATGTAGATACAACCTCAGTCGTTAGTAATAAAGTCTTAAGTAAAAGACTTTCAGTCAGTTAAAGAACTTCTATAAAAAATTTAATAATTTTTTTCTTAGGTTGTCTAAAACAATGTAACTTTAACAATGCCCCAAGTCTAATTCTGATTGGCTTATCAGGCCCTGCTGACGTCTCCTTCCCCAGATGTGTGGGCTGTGGAGAAGCAAAGCAACATTTAATAACCAGTCCAGAATCTCTTGACACC